>NW_025246981.1:0-2458 GCF_018294505.1 Triticum aestivum | reverse complement strand
ATTATTGAATAGTTTGCATTAGAAATCACCTGACAAATATGCATGTATGCAATATTTTTGGTCGTATCCAAGGTAGTCATGTCCTCATCACCGGCCAGCCACCGGACCCTTCGCCACCTGCATAGGAAGGGCGACACATTATACCTGGGATTATGATGCTCGGCGCGCTGTCATTTTTGACAACACACCGAGCCTCAGGGGCTACTATCTACACAGGGCGCATTTTATATGCGAAACTGTCAGAAGGTACATCATTTTGCGTATCTCAAAACCTGTCAGTAAACTTCTGACGGCTTCATGCAATCCGCTCTCAGCGGATGAAATCCTTTCAATCATCATACTCATTAACGCACTGTGATCTTCTGAGATAAACGCTCGCCCGAGCAGATCCTTCAGCTCCTCCGACCGCACACCATATGGTGCCGGACTCGTCCGATGGCCTTTTTCGAAGGCCGGACGCGGAGGGCTTTGAGGGGACATACGACTACCTTCCGGCCCTGCCGGATTTAGAAAAACCCTCCATGACGACACCTCAGGGTCGCCCGCCTCGTAAGACGGTATGGCAGGGGAGGCGTTTCGCTCTCTATCATCTCCGTATGAAGATCCCCTGAAGATGAGCTCTGCTGAGAAGGGCTGAGATCCGAACTACAAGGTAAAATTTTGGTTATCAGACATAGGGTAGGGATATCCTTTATTTTAATAAAAACTCCCCTTTTTACTTACGGCTCGGTGGAGGGCTGATCCCCTTGGGGGCATAATGCGGCCGAGGCATCTCTCGGCGCCGGACCCTCTGACGAAGATTTCTTCCCTCGCTTTGAGACCATGATCTCCGGGTCTTCGGAGGCGGTCCTCTTCTTCCCTTGGATGGAGGGATTCTTGATCCCTCCTTTCCTGGAAGCCTCCTTCGCGGAGGCGGTAGCTTCCTTGTTCCCCCCTTCACCTTCTTCCGAAGGCGCAACTTCCAGCATCCTGGTTAACACGGGATCTGGCGTGGTCTTAGGGAGGGGGGTCGGACACCTGATTAACTTTGCTTTCGCTATCCACTCATGTTCAAGGGTTAGCTCTTTTAAAGGGCAGTTTGTAATAAATATAGGATAGCGTGTCCGGGTACAGGGCTACTTACTTGAGTATCCGGGCGATTGCAGCTCAGACCTGCATCCTCGGTCAAGTCCGGACACATCTCTTGTGATCCGAAGAAAAGCTTGTACATCTCCACGGGCGTCGCGCCCATAAAATGTTGGAGAGCTCGTGGTCCCTCCGGGTTAAATTCCCATAGGCGGAGGGGGCGACGTCTGCAGGGCAGGATGCGACGAATCAGCATGACCTGCGCTACAACGACCAACGTGATTTCTCTCTCTAGGAGGTCTCAAATGCGGCCCTGCAGCAAGGGCACGTCCTTGGACGGCCCCCAGTCAAGCCCTTTATTGACCCATGACGCCAGCCGCGGTGGAGGACCCGAGCGAAAGGCAGGTGGCGCCACCCATTTGGTGCCCCTGGGAGCTGTGATATAAAACCACTCTTGTTGCCATAAACTGAGCTCCTCTTGAAAAGAGCCCTCGGGCCATGGAGCATCAGCATTCTTGCTTATAACAGCCCCTCTGCACTCTGCCTGTTGCCCCTTGATCATCTTCGGCTCCATGTTGAAGGTCTTGAGCCACAATCCAAAGTGAGGGGTAATGCGGAGGAAGGCTACGCACACGACGATGAACGATGAGATGTGGAGGATGGACTCCGGATCCAAGTCGTGAAATTCCAACCCATAGTAAAACATGAGCCCCCTCACGAAGGGGTCCATCGGGAAGCTTAGCCCCCGAAGGAAGTGAGACGCGAACACCAGGCTTTCACCAGGCTTGGGAGTGGGAATAACCTGCCCTTGGGCAGGCAGCCAATGCGAAATTTTGCTGGTTAAATACCTGGCATCTCTTAACTTTAGCACGTCTTCTTCCGTAATGGAGGAAGGCATCCACCGGCCTTGCAGGTCGGAGCCGGACATCATCGAGGGTCCGAAGTGACTGAATCTGGAGCTTTGGGTGTTGGAACTTGAGGCGAGGGGCGGATTCGATTGAGAATAAATGAAAAGAGTGGAGCCTTGGTCTCTTTATAAAGAGGTTGAATACCAAGAGCCTCCCCCGCGACCGTTCGGGACTCACCTTCGATAGAGGAGACATCCAACGGGCATGGTTGGGTTACCGACGCCCGTATTGATGAGAATCCCAGAATAAGGGGACACGATCTCTGCTTTCACAAGACGTGCCAAGGAAACCGCCTCGCTAAACGCGCTGAGGTGGAACAGTAAAGACGATTCAAATAAAGGCTTGGCCGTGGTGTGATGTCACGCCACGGAATACTTCAGCTGATTGAACTTGTGTAAATATTATTCTCTCTACGGTGGTATGTGGAACTTATTTTGCAGAGCCGGACACTATCCTTGTGTTCAAAATCTTCTATGAAGTATTCG
>NW_025246980.1:0-2458 GCF_018294505.1 Triticum aestivum | reverse complement strand
AAAATATATGATGGAAAATAGACCCGGGGGCCATAGGTTTCACTAGAGGCTTCTCTCTTGAAGAAAACATACGGTGGGTAAACAAATTACTGTTGAGCAATTGATAGAAAAGCGCATAGTTATGACGATATCTAAGGCAATAATCATGAATATAGGCATCACATCCGTGACAAGTAGACCAAAAGGATTCTGCATCTACTACTATTACTCCGCACATCGACCGACTCCTGCCTGCATCAAGATTATTAAGTTAAATTCATAAGAACAGAGTAACATCTTAAGCAAGATGACATGATGTAGAGGGATAAACTCAAGCAATATGGTATAAACCCCATCTTTTTATCCTTAATGGCAAAAATACAATACATGTCTCGCTACCCCTACTGCCACTGGGTGAGGACACTACAAGATTGAACCTATCACAAGGTACCTCTCCCATTTCAAGAAAACCCAATCTAGTTGGCCAAACCAAATTGATAGATCAGAGAGAAATACAAAGCTATCTCAATCATGCATAAAAGAGTTCAGAGAAGACTCAAATGATATTCATAGATAATCTGATCATAAATCCATAATTTCGGATCTCAACAAATGCACCACAAAAGAAGATTAATCAAATAGATCTCCAAGAACATCAACGAGAACATTGTATTGAAGATCAAAGAGAGACAAGAAGCCATCTAGCTACTAGCTATGGACCCTTAGGTCCATGGTAAACTACTCACACATCATCGAAAGGGCAGCAAGGTTGATGTAGAGGCCCTCCATGATCGAATCCCCCTTGATACATCCATTTTGCATCATGCTTTTATATTGATATTTATTGCATTATTGGCTGTTACTACACATTATATCACAATAATTATGCCTTT
Organism: Triticum aestivum; assembly: GCF_018294505.1. NCBI lineage: Eukaryota > Viridiplantae > Streptophyta > Magnoliopsida > Poales > Poaceae > Triticum > Triticum aestivum. The sequence goes on along the minus strand of NW_025246980.1, from coordinate 1,586 downwards.
TCTCTCTTATTTTATAAGGTTTTCATGAAGAGGGAGAATGCCGGCAGCTGGAATTTTGTACTAGAAAAAGGAGCAAATATTAGAGACCTATTCTGCACAACTCCAAATGTCCTAAAACTTCATGGAGAATATTTTTGGAATATATAAAAAATATTGGGCGAAGAAAGAACTAGAGGAGGCCACGTGCCATCGACAAGGGTGGAGGGCATGCCCTCTGGTCTTGTGCCCCCCCTGGTAGGCCCCTGACGTCCATCTTCTGCTATATGGTGTGTTTTGCCTTGGAAAAAATCAAAAGGAAGATTTCAGGATGAAGTGCCGCCGTCTCAAGGCGAAACTTGGGCAGAACTAATCTAGGGCTCTGGCAGAGCTGTTCTCCTGGGGAAACTTCCCTCCGGGAGGGTGAAATCATCGCCATCGTCATCACCAACGATCCTCTCAGCGAGAGGGGGTCAATCTCCATCAACATCTTCACCAACACCATCTCCTCTCAAACCCTAGTTCATCTCTTGTAACCGATCTTTGTCTCAAAACCTCAGATTGGTACGTGTCGGTTGCTAGTAGTGTTGATTACTCCTTGTAGTTCATGCTAGTTGGTTTATTCGGTGGAAGATCATATGTTCAGATCCTTAATGATAATTAATACTTCTCTGATTATGAACATGAATATGCTTTGTGAGTAGTTATGTTTGTTCCTGAGGACATGGGAGAAGTCTTGTTATAAGTAATCATGTGAATTTGGTATTCGTTCGATATTTTGATGAGATGTATGTTGTCTTTCCTCTAGTGGTGTTATGTGAATGTCGACTACATGACACTTCACCATCATTTGGGCCTAGGGAAGGCAATGAGAAGTAATAAGTAGATTATGGGTTGCTAGAGTAACAGAAGCTTAAATCCTAGTTTATGTGTTGCTTCGTAAGGGGCTGATTTGGATTCATATGTTTCATGCTATGGTTAGATTTATCCTAATTCTTCTTTCGTAGTTGCGGATGCTTGCGAGAGGGGTTAATCATAAGTGGGAGGCTTGTCCAAGGAAGGGCAGCACCCAAGCACCGGTCCACCCACATATCAAACTATCAAAGTAATGAACGCGAATCATATGAGCATGATGAAATCTAACTTGACAACAATTCCCACGTGTCCTCGGGAGCGCTTTGCTTTATATAGGAGTTCATCCAGGCTTGTACTTTTCTACAAAAACGATTGGGCCACCTTTCTCTACCTTGTTTACTTTTCTTACTTGTTACTCGTTACGAATTATCTCATCATACAACTATCTATCACCGACAATTTCAGTGCTTGTAGAGAATACCTTGCTGAAAACCGCTTATCATTTCCATCTACTCCTTGTTGGGTTCGTCACTCTTACTTATCGAAAGGACTATGATAGATCCCATATACTTATCACTACTAGAAAAAGGCCTATTAGTGGCGCACCTATATTTGCCATTAATGGCGCACTATAGGTGCGCCACTAGTAACAAATACTAACGGCGCACCTATAGTGCGCCATTACTATGCCTAGAAGTGCGCCATTACTATCTGACTTAGTAATGGCGCACCACATAGAAGTGCGCCATGACTAA
>NW_025246979.1:0-2458 GCF_018294505.1 Triticum aestivum | reverse complement strand
ACCTGTCGGTATTTGTGAGGATGTGCCTGTTGTGGTTGCAAATGTCACTATCTTAACGGACTTTGTTATTCTTGATATTCCTGAGGACGATAGTATGTCTATTATCCTTGGTAGACCTTTTCTTAATACTGCGTGGGCTGTTATTGATTGCAACAAAGGCAATGTCACTTTTCATGTTAATGGTAATGAGCATACGGTACACTTTCCGAGGAAACAATCTCAAGTTCATAGCATCAATTCTATTGAAAAAGATCCAACTATCATTTTTGGAGGTTTTGAATTTCCTCTCCCTACTGTCAAGAAAAAGTACGATATTCTTATTGTTGGGGATTTTCATATCCCCGTTGAGGTAACTTAGTGTTATTCGAAATTTCTCCGGTTCCGTGTTATTCGGAATGAGTTTGTTAACAAGACTTGATCAACCTTGTTAGTGGATTCATTTTGATGATCACGAGATGGATGAAACTAGAAGGCACAACCTTCTGTACCCTCTTTTTACTTTCTGTTATTTAGAATAAATAAAGCAAAAATAGTATTATCCGTCTGTTTTCTGAATTATCCTTGCACTAAAAAATAGTCCGAAAATAAAAGTGCTCCAAATGCCCTGCAAATGTAGTATGATTTTTTCTGGAATATTTGAGGATTTTAGGCACTGAAAACACTGCAGGAGGGCCAAGCACCAGGCCACGAGAGAGGAGGGCGCACCCCCCTGTCTCGTGGGCCCCTGGTGGCTCCCCTCCACTTATGCCAGCATCCACACACTTCATCTTCTACCCAGAAAAAATCCCCATCCAGCTCAAGCACGAGTTCTAGCTCGTTTTGCTGCGATTTTAGATCTCTTAGCTCAAAGCTCCATTCACAAAACTGCTTTGGGAGATTGTTGCTTGGTATGTGACTCCTCCATTGGTCCAATTAGTTTTTGTTCTAGTGCTTTATTCGTTGCAAATTTTTGCTGCATAGGTGACCATGTTCTCGAGCTTGCATGTTAAATTTTTGAGGTCCCAAGCAATTCCAATGCACGATATAGGCTCTAGGCACTTGTAGGAGTAGTTGCTATCAATCTTGTTTAGTTTTATTCACTTTTGTTTTGAAGTTACTAAAATTTCAGAAATTTTCAGAGAAAGAAATATGCTTAGAAGAATGTACCAAGGAGGTTCTTTAGCAAAGAAAGGGCCAAGGATTGCTATACATGAGCAAGATGTTGAATTGCCGAGGGACGCAAATGTACGGGCTTGTGAGTGGCCATCCGATGATTTTATGGTTGAAGCAGGCTTCAAGGAGGAATTTGACGCATATGTGTGATGTCTACTACGCAACCTTCTTCTTGTAGACGTTGTTGGGCCTGCAAGTGCACAGGTTTGTAGGACAGTAGCAAATTTCCCTCAAGTGGATGACCTAAGGTTTATCAATCCGTGCGAGGCGTAGGATGAAGATGGTCTCTCTCAAGCAACCCTGCAACCAAATAAAAAAAGTCTCTTGTGTCCCCAACACACCCAATACAATTGTAAATTGTATAGGTGCACTAGTTCGGCGAAGAGATGGTGATACAAGTGCAATATGGATAGTAGATATAGGTTTTTGTAATCTGAAATAATAAAAACAGCAAGGTAACTAAGGATAACAGTGAGCGTAAACGGTATTGCAATGATAGGAAACAAGGCCTAGGGTTCATACTTTCACTAGTGCAAGTTCTCTCAACAATAATAACATAGATAGATCATATAACAAGCCCTCAACATGCAACAAAGAGTCACTCCAAAGCCACTAATAGCGGAGAACAAACGTAGAGATTATGGTAGGGTACGAAACCACCTCAAAGTTATTCTTTCGGATCAATCTATAAAAGAGTTCGTACTAGAATAACACCTTAAGACACAAATCAACCAAAACCCTAATGTCACCTAGATACTCCATTGTCACCTCAAGTATCCGTGGGCATGATTATACGATATGCATCACACAATCTCAGATTCATCCAACCAACACAAAGTAATTCAAAGAGTGCCCCAAAGTTTCTACCGGAGAGTCAAGAACGTGTGCCAACCCCTATGCCTAGGTTCATGGGCGGAACCCGCAAGTTGGTCACCAAAACATACATCAAGTGGCACATGATATCCCATTGTCACCACAGATAAGCACGGCAAGACATACATCAAGTGTTCTCATAAAAGACTCAATCCGATAAGATAACTTCAAAGGGGAAACTCAATTCATCACAAGAGAGTAGAGGGGGAGAAACATCATAAGATCCCACTACAATAGCAAAGCTCGGTATACATCAAAATCGTGCCATAGAGGGAACACGAGAGAGAACACGAGAGAGAGAGAGATCAAACACATAGCTACTGGTACATACCCTCAGCCCCGAGGGTGAACTACTCCCTCCTCGTCATGGATAGCGCCGGGATGATGAAGATGGCCACCGAAGATGGATCCCCCCTCCGGCAGGGTACCGGAA
>NW_025246978.1:0-2458 GCF_018294505.1 Triticum aestivum | reverse complement strand
GCTCGCAGTCGCTGCTGCCCAACACCCGCGCGTGGCCTCGACCCGCCCATGCCCCACGCGCTTGTCGCGCACCGTCGGCGGCTACGACCGCCACGGCCCCCTGCCCCACGCCGATGCCACCCTCCCGGGCAACTGCCGTTGCCGGTCGGCCACGTCGTGGCCATGGCTCGGTCGTGGTTGCGTGTGTTTACACGCGCATGCCCAGCGGTGGCCTCATGCCACTGACTGGTGGGACCAGCCAAAAAAAGAGATGAAAAGGAAATAAAAAGGAAATAATAAATAAATAATAAAAATAGCTAACTAATTAATTAACTTAATTTTGGTTTAATTAACCTAATTAACACTATTAGTTAATTAAACCGGCTTAATTAACTAAGACTATGACAGTGGGCCCCACCTGCCAATTTGACTGGTCAGCAGGTCAAAGTTGACTGCTAAGATCACTCTGACCTCTTGGTGATATCATTATTCCTTTTCTGTTGAATTTAATAATTAAAATAATTTTTAGAGTATGTTTAAGACTTTGAAAATTAATATAAAATAAACCATAACTCGGATGAAAATACTTTATACATGAAAGTTGCTCAGAAAAATATGACGACTCTGAATATGCCCTCCGTTCGTCTGTCACATGACCCTAGCATAGCAAACATGCAACTGTCCCCCTCCATTTCATCTGTCCAAAAATGCCAAACTTCAGGAAAACATTCCCGGATGTTTTTCCCCTTCACTGGTATCGTTTAGCACTGTGATAGGTCACCCCTAGCTATGCCTGTTGTCATATCATGCATCTGTTTCCTTATATTTACCATTTCTTCCCCCCTTTTCTCTCTGGTAGACCCCGAGACAAATGCTACCCTTGTGATCCACGACGTCACCGACGACCCTTCTCCCTTTTCAGCAGAGCTCCAAGGTAAGCAAACCCGCCTTGATCATTCCAATATCGCCCATTACATTCTCTCTCATGTTTGCATTAGATTTTGCTACTGTAAATGATTGCTCCTATTCTAATGCATAGCCTGCTTTTGTAACCTTCTCTTGTACTTTATCTGCTTATCCTAAACTTCTTAGTATAGGTTGGTTAGTGATCCATCAGTGACCCCTCACCTTGTCCCAGTTGCCCCGGCTTGATGACCGGTGACTCGATCAAACATGATCGACGTCCAGAGCCCGACACAGCACCTACCCCCTTTAGTTGTACGATTCTATAGAGCTACTATCGATTCTATATAGCAGTGGCGCACCACATACATGGTGCGCCATTAATGTCCATATTAGCTATAGCCCTTTTCCTAGTAGTGTATAGCTAATCGGTCGTGGCCTGTCGAGGGTGATTCCTCCTTCACCACTCCCAATGACGACTCTATCGTGCAACACCTCTAGTGTGAACCTCGAGGGTGATTCCTCCTAAGCTCACCTTGAGGATTACATCGAGTGGAATCCATCGAGGGTGATTCCTCGGGTTTTCCCCCTTGATGTTTTGGACATACGGTTACCCTGACTTTACTTTAGACCTTTCTTAAAGTCGGGTCGACCACTAGGAGTACCTATGAGAGATACCCGTGAAACTCGGGCGGGTCCAGAGAGCACCCGCGAGAGTTACGATGGCGGCTGGCTGTTAGCGGTACCACCATGATGTCTACTACACAACTAGTTCTTGTAGACTTGTGTTGGGCCTCCAAGCGCAGAGTTTTGTAGGAAAGTAGTCATTTTTCCTCAAGTGGATGACCTAAAGTTTATCAATCCATGGGAGGCATAGGATGAAGATAGTCTCTCTCAAACAACCTTGCAACCAAATAATAAAAAGTCTCATGTGTCTCCAACACACCAAATACAATGGTAATTTGTATAGGTGCACTAGTTCGGTAAAGAGATGGTGATACAGGCGTAGTAATGGTAGTAGATATTGATTTTTGTAATAGGAACAATAAAAAACAGCAAGGTAGCAATTGATAAAACGGAGCACAACCGGTATTGTAATGCTTGAAAATGAGGCCTAGAGTCCGTACTTTCGCTAGTGCAATCTCTCAACAATGCTAATATAATTGGATCATCTAACCATCCCTCAACGTGCGATGAAGAATCACTCCAAAGTTCTTACCTAGCGGAGAACATAAGAAGAACTTGTTTGTAGGGTACCAAACCACCTCAAAGTTATCCCTTCCGATCAATCTATCTAAGAGTTCATACTAAAATAACACTAAGTTATCCTTTCTGATCTATCTATCCAAGAGTTCATACAAAAATAACACCATATGATACACATCAACTAACTCTAATGTCTCCTAGATACTCCAATGTCGTCGCAAGTACCCGTGAGTTGATTATACGATATGCACCAAACAATTTCAGATTCATAATACTCAATCAAACACAAAGAACCTCAAAGAGTGCCCCAAGATTTCTACCGAAGAAACAAAGACGAGAGCGTGCATCAACCCCTATGCATAGATTACCC
>NW_025246977.1:0-2458 GCF_018294505.1 Triticum aestivum | reverse complement strand
CGCTGAGCGCAACAACACACTCCCTAGCACTACAAGAGCCACCGAGGGCTTCAGCCGTGAACACCGCGAAGAAGTGAAGCCGCATATGACGAACCGTGGGCTCCAAGGCGGCGACTTCAAGAAGGATACGACACCGGAGCGCCGCCACCGCCCGATCTGAGGATCAGAGTTTCCCCTGGAGCAACACGACGGGTAGCCGCGACGACACCTTCAAGAAGGGAGCGATCTTCACCGTCGCCAGTCCATCCGAAAATAGAGTAGGTTTTCACCCCGGCCAATACTCACCGCCACCGAACGCCACATCCCGGCTACCACGCCACCCACACGGCCATGACAGTCGGGCAGCACCGAGGCACGAGCTCTGCCCATGAGCACCGCGCCACCACCACAAGGGCCGCATATGACGAACCGTGTCCACGGGGTGGAGTTCCTTGGAGACGCCATTTCTTCTTAACAGTCGGCCTAATCACAACTACTGATCCTACCTGCTCCCTTGGACATGTACGTTGCCCGCGGCCGCTCCTTTCTCACCCATTGCATCGAACTGAAGCTAGAAAAAGCCACACCGATCGTCTAACCAAACCGACTACGTACGGGCAGATGGCCAACCTTGTTCCAAATCGCGGGACTCCCGCGGCACACGGTGCAGAGGCACTACAAGCTTTCGCGCCCTACAAGTACCACGCAACGTACACCTGCTCAGTAGTATTAGTATCACACATCCACAGCCAACCACACCGGCCGACCGCTAGCTAGCCAGCTGCACGTAAGAGGAAGTCCAGCATGGCCTCGAGGAGCACCGCCCTCGTGCTCCTCCTCTCGCTGCTCCTCTCGTCCGTCGCCGTGAGCAGCGCGGCGAGGAAGCTGCAGGAGCAGGAGACGGCTCCGCCCTCGGAAGAAGAGCCGTCCGCACCACACCTGACCGGGCTGCCAGACTACGAGCTGCCGCCGATGCCTAAGTTTGAGCTCCCGCCATTCCCAGAGATGCACCTGCCGCCGTTCCCGGGAACGCCGTGGAAGCCGGCGACGCGCACGCCCACCCTTACCGGGTTCTTCTTCCCACAGCCGGAGCCGGAGGCCAATCCATGAGGACTTCTACGTTGTATCGTGCACGTATGAAGCGTTGTTCGTGTGTTTGTTTAGTTATATGGACTTGTGGTATCTGTTAGAAGGGAGAAAGGGATTTGGTGGAATAGTTCATTGTATTGCTTGAGCCTCGTGGACATATATATAAAAGTACAATGATCAACTTGAAGTACAAGACAAGCTAGAACTAATCCTAGTCTATCTAGTCTTTCCTAATAATCAATATACTCAACATACCCCGCAGTCACAACTGTAGCGATGCAGACGGTGAGACTGGAGAAAAATCCGAAGGCAAGTCGGCGGACACCACCCCACAGTCGTAATGGTCGATGCATCGCGGAAGGCGTGGCTAGAGTGGAAACCGACGAGGTTGCTCAAGCAAGACGATAGCCCTTTGTGCCGCTTATTGAGGTAGCCGAGAGCGTGGGTGGTGTAGCCGTGGCTGAGGTAGCCGTGCGAAGAATGCCATGGTCGATGTCGAATTGGGGTAGCCGGTGTCGAGGAAGTCGCCGTGGAGCCGCGGGCGCAAGGAGGCGACGAGTTAGCATGGGCGCAGTGATGTCGAAGTAGGGGTGCGCCTGAGAGAAGATGGTGTTGACGAGGCGTCGCGGCGGGTTTGCCAAGCCCAGGGACACGCCGTGGACGAAGGCACGCACCGGTGTTGCCAACACCGGACATGTGTAGACGGATGAAGACGAAGTTGACGAAGCGCCGCACGAGGCTTGTCAGGCCCAGGAACACGTCGTGGATGAAGGAACGCATCGGTGTTGCCAGCACCGGGCATGCGTAGACGAGGGACCTGCACGAGTTGTACGCCATGTCAAAGAAGTCGGACGGGCCAGCAGAGAAGAACTCGACGACGGTTGCAGCGCCAACCGGCGCGGGGCCGATGTCGCTCGCGGTTATCGGAGTAGAAGAAGTGGTTGGGGTAGATGACGGCGACGCTAGAGATGGGCTGGTGCTGGACGAAGACGAAGGAGGTGGACGGGCGGCGGCGTCGGCAGCGGCCAAAGTAGAGCGGCGGCTAGGTTACGAGCGCGACGGCGGTGCTCGAAGTAGGCGAAGAACCCTGACAGCGTGATGAAGACCAGCGCGGGCGGTGGCGTTCCCACGGCAACTGAGGCGGCACGGTGCATGCCACGGGAAGTCAACGTGTGGCGACGGCAGTTGACCGCGGGCCACGACACTACGGCCCGAATGGGCGACATCGGGAAGACCTCGGAGCGGCGGCGGGGACCGCGGGCCGTGGGCTATGGCCTGAAGGGACGGCGCAACCGTGGGAACGGTCTCGGGTCGGCAGCGTGGACCGCATCCCATGCTCACTACGGCCCGATGGGGCGACGCAGCAGCGGCACGAGGGTCGGTGCAGCCA
>NW_025246976.1:0-2459 GCF_018294505.1 Triticum aestivum | reverse complement strand
GTTCATGGTCGCTTGAACAGATAAGTTGTATTCGGGGAGTTTATGTTATATTACATTTGATCGTAAGAAACATCTTCCAGAGAGAATAGTTCCATTAAGGGTTCCTTCCCTTGGTCCAGCATGTGTTGTTGTGCATGCCTGAGCTGTGATATGATATGTCCATTTTGCATCATGCTTTTATATTGATATTTATTGCATTATGGGCTGTTATTACACATTATGTCACAATACTTATGCCTATTCTCTCTTATTTTACAAGATTTACATGAAGAGGGAGAATGTCGGCAGCTGGAATTCTGGGTTGGAAAAGGAGCAAATATTAGAGACCTATCCTCCACAACTCCAAAAGTGCTGAAACTTCACGGGGGCATGTTTCAGAATATATAAAAAATATTGGGCGAAAGAAGTACCAAACGGGGCCACCCACCGTCCACAAGGGTGGGGGCGCGCCCTACCCACCTGGGCGCGCCCCCTGCCTCATGGGCCCCCTGGTGGCCCTCTGATGCCCATCTTTGGCTCTATGGATTCTTTCATCGAGGAAAAAATCATAAGCAAGCTTTCGGGACGAAACTCCGTCGCCACAAGGCGGAACCTTGGCGGAACCAATCTAGGGCCCCGGCGGACCTGTTCTGCCGGGGAAACTTCCCTCCGGGAGGGGGAAATCATCACCATCGTCATCACCATCAATCCTCTCATCGGGAGGGGGGTCAATCTCCATCAACATCTTCACCAACACCATCTCATCTCAAACCCTAGTTCATCTCTTGTATCCAATCTTTGTCCCAAAGCCTTAGATTGGTACCTGTGGGTTGCTAGTAGTGTTGATTACTCCTTGTAGTTGATGCTAGTTGGTTTACTTGGTGGAAGATCATATGTTCAGATCCATTATGCATATTAATACCCCTCTGATTATGAACATGAATATGCTTTGTGAGTAGTTACGTTTGTTCCTAAGGACATGGGAGAAGTCTTGCTATAAGTAGTCATGTGAATTTGGTATTCGTTCGATATTTTGATGAGATGTATGTTGTCTCCCATCTAGTGGTGTCATGTGAACATCGACTACATGACACTTCACCATTGTTTGGGCCTAGAGGAAGGCATTGGGAAATAATAAGTAGATGATGGGTTGTTAGAGTGACAGAAGCCTAAACCCTAGTTTATGCATTGCTTCGTAAGGGGTTGATTTGGATCCTGATAGAGGCAAGGGTCCCGATGTTTCGATGAGATGGTGGCTATCGTTTTCTGTGGGAGTCGACTTTGATGATCCGACTACGAACGTGTGAGACGTCGCGCCTTAGCAATCGCTAAACCAACTTCCGAGGGTTATTGACCACGCCGGAGCACGATCAACCTGACCACGAGGGTCTGTTTCCTGCGAGCAAATGAAGAACAAGCAAGAAACTGAGATTGCAATCTGGATATTGCGAATATAAGATGAAAGCTTTATTGATCAAGGTGGGGTTCTGTGACGTCTTGGTCTGGTCGTTGGACACAAACGAAGTACGCGAAGTTGCAGCTATGGCGAACTTTTGATCTAAACAAAACCCAAAAGTCTAAACGACGCCCTAAGGGCTGTATATATGGAGGAAGAGGGGGGAATTTCGTGGCCCATGAGGGTGGGGTCCGAAACCAACCCTAACTCTTGTTTCCCCACACATATGGACTCTAAAAATAGCCTATACTTAAGTATTTCGAAATTACATGGGCCTGGCCCATTAATAAGGTGACGCAGCACCTAGAATAGCCTATGGACGAATATTATGAAGTGGCATCTTGTATATTTCGTCCAAGGCTTCATGCACTCCTTATGGTGGCTTTAAAGTCCTGAAATCATCACTTGTAACTCCGTTCTTGATCCCCTTGCGCATGCCATCAACTCCATGTGTGTTCTTGCTCCAATGTTCATCCTTCTCCAAGATAGGCCCTTCATTTGTAAGCAAAAAAAATGTATCCAATTTAGGCAGCATCATAATCTCATGAACATTAGAATCATTACCAAGAAACGAAAGTACCTGGTAATTTAATTGGCGTGCGCGAGCTCTAGTAATTGGTCCAGTATATGTAACAGTAGGGGCTATGGGTATAACAATGGTATTGATGTCCTCATCATCCTCCCCTTCTTGAAATGAAGTCGTCCTCGACGGAAGCGCATCTTCCACACCCAAATAAGGCTTCAAATCTGCAATGTTAAAAGTGGGACTAACCCCAAAATCTACAGGTAGCTCAAGTTTATATGCATTATCATTTATTTTCTCTAACACCTTAAAAGGACCATCATCACGTGGCATTAGCTTTGATTTGCGCAGATTAGGAAATCTATCTTTACGCAAATGTAACCAAACAAGATCTCCAGGCGCAAACACAACATGTTTTCTACCCTTATCTCCAGCAAGTTTATATTTAGCATTCATACGCTCAATGTTTTCCTTAGTTAACTCATGCATTTTTAAAATCAA
>NW_025246975.1:0-2459 GCF_018294505.1 Triticum aestivum | reverse complement strand
AGAACCAAGACGTTATGAACACTTGGCAATCACGTGCTGATGATTACTCCCTCGTTCAGTGCGGCATGCTTTACAGCTTAGAACCGGGGCTCCAAAAGCGTTTTGAGAAACATGGAGCATATGAGATGTTCGAGGAGCTGAAAATGGTTTTCCAAGCTCATGCCCGGGTCGAGAGATATGAAGTCTCCGACAAGTTCTATAGTTGTAAGATGGAGGAAAACAGTTATGTCAGTGAGCACATACTCAAAATGTCTGGGTTGCACAACTGCCTGTCCCAGTTGGAGATCAACCTCCCGAAAGAGGCGGTCATTGACAGAATCCTTCAGTCGCTCCCACCGAGCTACAAGAGCTTTGTGTTGAACTACAATATGCAGGGGATGGTGAAGACCATTCCTGAAGTATTCTCAATGCTGAAGTCAGCAGAGGTTGAAATCAAGAAAGAACATCAAGTGTTGATGGTCAATAAGACCACTAAGTTCAAGAAGGGCAAGGGTAAGAAGGACTTCAAGAAGGACGGCAAAGATGTTGCCGCGCCCGGTAAGCCAGTTGCCGGGAAGAAGTCAAAGAATGGACCCAACCCTGAGACTGAGTGCTTTTATTGCAAAGGGAAGGGTCACTGGAAGCGGAACTGCCCCAAATACTTAGCGGACAAAAGGCCGGCAACACTAAAGGTATATTTGATATACAAGTAATTGATGTGTACCTTACCAGTACTCGTAGTAACTCCTGGGTATTTGATACCGGTGTCGTTGCTCATATTTGTAACTCACAGCAGGAGCTGCGGAATAAGCGGAGACTGGCGAAGGACGAGGTGACGATGCGCGTCGGGAATGGTTCCAAGGTCGATGTGATCGCCGTCGGCATGCTACCTCTACATTTACCTACGGGATTAGTTTTAAACCTCAATAATTGTTATTTAGTGCCAAGTTTGAGCATGAACATTGTATCTGGATCTCGTTTGATACGAGATGGCTACTCATTTAAATCCGAGAATAATGGTTGTTCTATTTATATGAGAGATATGTTTATGGTCATGCCCCGATGGTCAATGGTTTATTCTTAATGAATCTCGAACGTAATGTTACACATATTCATAGCGTGAATACCAAAAGATGTAAAGTTGATAACGATAGTCCCACATACTTGTGGCACTGCCGCCTTGGTCACATTGGTGTCAAGCGCATGAAGAAGCTCCATGCTGATGGACTTTTAGAGTCTCTCGATTATGAATCATTTGACACATGCGAACCATGCCTCATGGGCAAAATGACCAAGATTCCGTTCTCCGGAACAATGGAGCGAGCAACCAACTTGTTGGAAATCATACATACCGATGTGTGCGGTCCAATGAGCGTTGAGGCTCGCGGAGAATATTGTTATGTTCTCACTCTCACTGATGACTTGAGTAGATATGGGTATGTCTACTTGATGAAACACAAGTCTGAGACCTTTGAAAAGTTCAAGGAATTTCAGAATGAAGTAGAGAATCAACGTGACCGAAAGATAAAATTCTTACAATCGGATCGTGGAGGGGAATATTTAAGTCACGAATTTGGTACACACTTAAGAAAATGTGGAATCGTTTCACAACTCACGCCGCCTGGAACACCTCAGTGTAACGGTGTGTCCGAACGTCATAATCGCACTCTATTGGATATGGTGCGATCTATGATGTCTCTTACCGATTTACCGCTATCATTTTGGGGATACGCTCTAGAGACAGCTACATTCACTTTAAATAGGGCACCGTCTAAATCCGTTGAGACAACACCGTATGAATTATGGTTTGGGAAGAAACCTAAGCTGTCGTTTCTAAAAGTTTGGGGATGCGATGCTTATGTCAAGAAACTTCAACCTGAAAAGCTCGAACCCAAGTCGAAAAAATGCGTCTTCATAGGATACCCTAAGGAAACCATTGGGTATACCTTCTACTTAAGATCCGAGGGCATGATCTTTGTTGCCAAGAATGGATCCTTTCTGGAAAAAGAGTTTCTCTCGAAAGGAGTAAGTGGGAGGAAAGTAGAACTCGATGAAGTACTACCTCTTGAACCGGAAAGTAGTGCAGCTCAGGAAAACGTTCTTGTGGTGCCTACACCGACTGGAGAGGAAATTAATGATGATGATCAAGGTACTTCTGATCAAGTTGCTACTAAACTTCGTAGGTCCACAAGGACACGTTCCACACCAGAGTGGTATGGCAACCCTGTCCTGGAAATCATGTTGTTAGACAACGATGAACCTTCGAACTATGAAGAAGCGATGGCGGGCCCAGATTCCAACAAATGGCTAGAAGCCATGCAATCCGAGATAGAATTCATGTATGAAAACAAAGTATGGACTTTGACTGACTTGCCCGATGATCGGCGAGCGATAGAAAACAAATGGATCTTTAAGAAGAAGACGGACGCGGATGGTAATGTCACCATCTATAAAGCTCGACTTGTCGCTAAGGGTTATCG
>NW_025246974.1:0-2459 GCF_018294505.1 Triticum aestivum | reverse complement strand
AGAAGCCATTTTGCTTAGGGGATACCATAACAAAGGGGATAGGTTCCTTAGATTTTTCGGCACATCAGAATACCGTGTTGGATATCGAGGCTGAGATCAAGTTGGCTTTTGACTCCAGAAGGCATTCTTCTGCCTCTGCTTCTGTTACTCAAGAAATGAAAGAGTTAGGTAGTCGAGGTATTCTAGTATTTACGTGTTACTTTCTCATGTCTGTAGATACGAATACACACATGAAGTATTTGATTTGTGCAATTTATTTATTCATAGGGCCAAACTCTATGGTTGGCAAGACACTTATGTGTTCACAAAGGCCATGGGCGAGATGGTCATCAACTGCATGCGAGGAGAGATACCGGTGGTAACAATCAAGCCAAGTGTCATAGAGAGCACATGGAGGGATCCCTTCCCAGGTTGGATGGAAGGAAACAGGTAAATGCTAAACCCAAATCTGAGGTTGCGGATGTCACATATATATGTGATGCATCCTCGTCTGCTTACCAGATAATGAGCTATTTCAGGATCTAGCAGTGTGTACTAACTTTTGACGGGTTGATGGTGATGATCAAGTATATGACCTATATTCCTCACTATTAGATGACTTCAAAGAGGAGATTCCATCATAATCTCTGGAAGCTAGTGTCAAGGAAGTCGTTAGCCGTCACCTTAACTGAAAGTTGGTGAAGAAGGTGTATATGCCTCTTGTCTATGGTAAGACACAACATAGTGCAGCAGCGGACATCCAGAAGGGGCTTGACTTCATTAGAAAACATGGTGAAAGCAACAAAGTGGCGGACATTTTTTTTTTACATTCTAGGACAAGAAATTCCCAGTCATTGCTAGGCTGAGCCATGTTAACAAAGAATGGTTTCTCCAACAATATGAGGATAAATCCCTTACTAAAATGGTAGTGGTCACAAACCCCTTCCGTGTACAATTGAAAACATTAGCAATACCAAAGCAAGAATCATCATTTATACTGGGAATGCCTTCCTCTACCAAAAGAGAAAGAGTTGAAGATAACGAAGGAAAGTGGGTGGATACAAAACCAGTTCATATCACTTGTCTTTTTGGTCTTTCAGAATCTCATCGAATACTAGTAAATGCTTTCGAAGAGAAAATAGAAGCACTAGAGAGCTCAAGTTCACTTCATTCATCACAAGATGCAAATGATAATCAAAATGGAGCTAATGAGGAAGAAATCACTTCTACTTAAACTTTTTTGAGTGAAATACCAACCAACACATAAAGCAATAACCAGATAGATAGAATGATAACAGGTAATACGAAGATATCAACACAGCCGGAGTCACGAGGCTCGATAATGACCAATGGGTTAGGATCTGAGGAAGCTTAGTTTGGATGATGGAATATTCGTTGTTCTGATTGTTGAGATACTACAAATCCACTTATCCAACAATGGTCTTTCTTGGGTTTGAATTGCCTTCTCTTTCTGTCATCCTAATGCACAAAACTTCTTGTTGTTTGACTATCAAGGGCTTTGAAAGCCCATCTGCAACTTGATCGCCTTGGGTATAGAATGAATGTTGAGTAACTTGTTTTCTGCTCTTTCTTTGACAAAGTGATAGTCTACTACAATAGGCTTGGTTCTAGCATGAACCATGGGATTTGTTGACAGATAATT
This sequence comes from Triticum aestivum, assembly GCF_018294505.1. Taxonomy (NCBI): domain Eukaryota; kingdom Viridiplantae; phylum Streptophyta; class Magnoliopsida; order Poales; family Poaceae; genus Triticum; species Triticum aestivum. The sequence continues at coordinate 817 of NW_025246974.1, read as the reverse complement.
GGCATCAATATTATCACACCCTAAGGTTGCTGCTTGTGGGTGACAAACACCACGCTCTTGTAACAATGATTGAAGTTTCAAAAAAAATGTAACAATGATTGAACCCAAATCACTTTTTTTGCGGGGAAGGGATTGTAACAATGCTCCGAAATTTACTTTTGTTGTTGCATTTGCAAGAGACCTATATTTTGCTTCCGTGTTGAATCTTGATATTATAAGTTGTTTTCTTGCACTCCATAATACAAGATCATCTTTGGAGCATCGACTTTTCGGTCACGACTTCCACGAGTCATTCCATAATAAAACTTTGCAATCACTCAAAACATTTGTCAATGTTTGCCAAAAAAACAGAATTATTATTATTATTATTATTTTCATTTTTTCTGATTTTACTGTTGACACGAGGTAAGAAACATTGCGTCCATCCCAATCTCTCCTACACACAAAAAGAATTGTAAGGTTCTGTCTTCCACTTCATCTTTCGTTCAATTTTAGGTACATTCCTCCCTCCCTCTCTCTGACTTGATTCTTTTCTCCCACCTTTGGTTTTTTTTCATTAGTTTTCCTTGAAAACCAGCTTAAATGTCTTGGCCTTTTTTTGACTTGCCAAATTATCTTTTGTAAACCAATAAGTTTTTACCAAATAAATGATTACCAGATAAAATCTTAAAATTTATTTAGGTACATAAATCACGGACAGGATTTAGTAAACATTTATTTACACAATCATATTAATGTGAACATGTAAATCACAGGTTAATGTGCTAGAATATTTATGTCATGTTGCAACGCATGGGCAATTATCCACTCTCTCTGT
>NW_025246973.1:0-2459 GCF_018294505.1 Triticum aestivum | reverse complement strand
AGGGGTGTACTTCTTCATACATGTTTCCACCACTTAGCGTCTGCACACGACATGTGCTCGGCAGACTTCAAGCGAAAGCCGACGTGGGTGTAGACCACGACCTACCTAAACACTCAAGTCTCTAGTCCAGGTTTATCGCCTATTCGGGTTCCATCCATGAGGAGATCCGGCCGGAGTTTCGCTCACAGCCCCAAACGATGTGAACAGGGTTCCGTGACACCAAACGGGCGCCCGGTATACCCGGCCACGTGCCTACCGCATCACAGCCCACCCCTACGGTCAGCGCTGTCCACGGCCTCCAGCATACTACAAACACCAGAAACTACTTGCAACTCCTGGACAGAGGACAAGGGTGAATAAGAAGTCGAGCGGGGTCATATTTCAGGGCCCAATGCATGGTAGTAGCTGAATCATGGATCACAAACACAGAACTCAGTTCCTAAGGACGGCTTCAATGAGACAACCTACCATGTACTCCTACATGGCCTCTCACCGCTACCTTTACCAAATCGTGTTCACACACTTAGCTCACACACAGTAGGACATGTTCACACGCCTCTGATTCATCCCCGATGAATCAGACCTGACTCAACTCTAAGCAGTAGCAGGCATGACAAACAAACATGAATGAGTAGGCACAACAGGGCTCAAACAACTCCTACTCATGCTAGTGGGTTTCATCTATTTACTGTGGCAATGACAGGTCATGCAGAGGATAAAGGGGTTCAGCTACCGCAGCAAGTAACAGATGAATCGTTGTTGTCCCAATGCAGTAAAAGAGAGCAGGAGCGAGAGAGTGGGATTTTATCGGAATGAACAAGGGGGTTTTGCTTGCCTGGCACTTCTGAAGATAACATTGAGTCTTCATCAGTGTCAACGATCACATCATCGGTATCACGTCTATCGAGAGGGGACAAATACCGGCAACACAGAAGGGAACACAATCAATGCAATGCACAATATGATGCATGATCATGACATGGCAAGATGAATGTGTTTTGAGCTAATGCAACTAGCAACAGATTAAATGAAGTTGGTTTGAATACAAGATTCAAATTCAAACTCCATATGTGATTATTTAAATGCCCTTCACTTCATTTGCCCTAAACAGTAGTGATAAGTTGTTCTAACATGCATGAAAATGGTACAGATGGATTCCTTGAATTTTTCTGATAATTTTTCATATATAAATTATTTAATTTGGAGTTACGGTTAATTTTCTATGAATTTTAGAAGTTTTAGCTATTTTCTGGAATTTCAGAATTAAATTAAATCCAGAAATGATTTAATTGCGTCAGCCTGACGCCAGCATGACGTCAGCGGGTCAACGACCAGGTCCAGGTCAAATCTGACACGCGGGGTCCACACGTCAGCGACACAGGGGCTAATCCCGCGTTGACTCGGCTTTGACCCGCTACGGGGCCCGTTGTCAGTGTCTGTGGGGGGGTGTTTAGCGTGGTCATTAGTGGCTAATGACAGCGCCACGTCACTGGCCACCGGAGTTCGGCCGGCGGCGACCCGAAACGCGGCGGAAGTTCACCGGGGTTGCGCTACGGGTGGCGGCTGGACGCGCGAAGGGCACCAGAAGGTAGCCCGTGCCCGTGCGCATCTAGGGGGGCCAACGGGAGGTGCGGGGGTGGCCGGGGTTCGCCGGAATGGAGCCCGAGGCGGCGGCCGGAGCTCGGGTGGGTGCGGGGTTAGTGATGCGGCTTGCAAAACAAGCTAGCTGCCACGCTAGCGTTGCTCCACGGGTCGTTGCGAGTGCAACGGACGCACGCGCGGGGCCATTTGGTCACCGGGGCTTCGCCGGCGACGAGTCCGTGCGGCGGAGCGTCTCGGCTCCGGTAGAGGGGGCGGCTAGAGCTCGAAATCGGACTTGGGGTTAGGGGGAAACGAAGCAGGGACTCACGGGGATCGTGCAGGGAGGGTCAGCGAGCTCGGGGGCGCGCCGGAGTGGCCGAATTCGACGGAGAACAGCGCCGGGGCCGAAGCTTGGGGATGATGACGATGGCGGCTGCTCGGGGCCCTTCTGGTCGAGTGAGACGTCGAGGAGGTCGAGGGAGGCACTGCGGAGCTCTGGGAGGCGTCGGGGAGGCGAGAGGGGGATGGTGGCCGCGGCGAACGGCGTCGGTGGCGACGGCTCCGTTCGGGTCCGAGGTGCGGAGCGAGAGGGAGAGCAGGAGAAGGGGATGAGCACGGGAGGGAGTTGAGAGAGGCCTGAGGGAGCCGCGTGGCGTCTCCAGGGAGTAGCGGAGGCAAGCAGGGAGGCAGGAGGTGGCCGAGGCGGCATCGGCGCTCGCCACCGAGCTGCTTCGGTGCGAGGGGAGGAAGAAGACAAAGGGGAGGAGGTGGGCTGGGCCGGCCAGGTGGGGGAGCTGGGCCGGCTGGGCTGCACGGGTGAGGCCAAGTACTTCCTTCTCTCTCTCTCTTTTATTCCTATTCTGTTTTATATTTTTCTT
>NW_025246972.1:0-2459 GCF_018294505.1 Triticum aestivum | reverse complement strand
TCCTGAAATCATCACTTGTAACTCCGTTCTTGTTCCCCTTGCGCATGCCATCATCTCCATGCTTGTTCTTGCTCCAATGTTCATCCTTCTCCAAGCTAGGCCCTTCATTTGTAAGCAAAACAAATGTATCCAATTTAGGCAGCATCATATTCTCATGAACATTAGAATCATTACCAAGAAACGAAAGTACCTGGTAATTTAGTTGGCGTGCACGAGCTCTAGTAATTGGTCCAGTATGTATAGCAGCAGGGGCTGTGGGTGTAACAATTGTATTGATGTCCTCATCAGGATGCCTATAGCAAAAGGTAATAGCATTTATAGGTCTACAGTCGGAACACAAGCGGAAACTTCCATCGGGCTTAGGCACAAGTATAACCGGAATGACACAAGGGATTAAGCTTTCACGTACATGCCCGTTGTCGATTAGTTGTTGTACTTGCCGTTGAATCCCCTTGGTTTCTTCGGGATTGACACGGTACGAAGCTTTGTTTGGAAGTGGCGCTGCGGGGACGAGGTCGATTCGATGCTCAATGCCTCGTAGAGGAGGTAGACCCGGAGGTAGCTCATCGGGAAAAACATCTTGGAATTCCTGCAAAAGAGATTGAAACACTAAAGGTAGCTCGTGAGAGCTGTTAGTTTTAGGTTCCCCATCCTTGCACACAAGGACAAAGTGCATCACACTCGATGGGTTCTCACACACTTCTCTCATCTCACTTTTTGTGGCAAATAGTATGAGGTTTTTCTCTCTAGGCAAAGAGGCGCTCAAGTTTGGCATGTGGCTCTCACTCACTTTTTGGTGGATCACTTTCTCACTCTTCTCTCCATGATGGGTGGCTTGCTTGTCGGCTATCACTTGACTAGGAGACATAGGTCGTAGCACATATTCCTTCCCTTTCATCTTGAAGATATAGTGATTGGTGCGCCCATTGTGGATGACACCACGATCGAATTGCCATGGTCGACCAAGAAGGAGGTGGCAAACGGTCATTGGGACCACATCACACTCCAAAGTGTCCTCATATGCACCAATTTTGAAGGAGACTTGGACCGTATGCTCAACGCGGATAGTGCCAGAGTCACTTAGCCATTGAACCTTGTAGGGGTGCGGGTGCTTCCTCTTTACCAATTGAAGCTTGGAGCATAGTTCTTCACTGGCCAAGTTGTGACAACTACCTCCATCGATGATGACCTTGACGGACCTTCCATTGATGCCGGCCTTGGTGTGGAAGATATGGCATCGTTGCTCTTCTTCTTGTTGATGTTAAAGAGTCAAGACCTTGGAGACAACAAGAGCGGGGCTCGTATCTTCATCACAAAAGACTTGATCATCTTCATCCTCGTTCACACGCCGGTGCATGGCCACTTGCTCAAGAGCTTCCATCTCCTCATCACTCTTGGAGTCATATGTGCCATCGTCGTTGAGGATCATGGTGCACTTGTTTGTGCATCCATAGGACTTGTGCTCATACAAGTCTTTTATATGCTCAAAACCAATAACATTCAACTCAAGTTGAGTGACAAGCATGCATATGCGTGAAAGTGCATCCGCAACAACATTTTCTTTACCCTTAATGTACTTGATCACATAAGGAAAAGATTCAATAAATTCACTCCATTTGGCATGACGCTTGTTCAACTTAGTTTAACCTTTTAAGTACTTAAGCGTTTCATGATCGGTATGGATTACAAATTCATGAGGTCTAAGGTAATGTTCCCAAACATGTAGCACACGCACTAAAGCATACAATTCTTTGTCATAGATGGGATAGTTAAGTTGAGCACCGGATAGTTTTTCACTAAAATATGCAATGGCTCGTTTTTCTTGCATCAAAACTCCGCCAATTTTGGTACCACTTGCATCACAATGAACCTCAAAAGTTTTGTCAAAGTTGGGCAAAGCAAGAATTGGAGCATGAGTAAGCAAAGACTTGAGCTCATCAAAAGCGGTGGATTGCAAAGATCCCCGAACAAAAGGAGCATTCTTCTTACTCAAGGCATGCAAAGGAGCGGCAATTGTGCTAAAGTTTTTCACAAAGCGGCGATAAAATCCTGCAAGACCAAGAAAACTACGCACTTGTTGCAAATTGGTGGGTTGGGGCCAAGATTTAATTGCCTTAATCTTAGTTTCATCAACATGGACACCCTTGGAAGAGACAACAAAACCCAAGAAAACCACTTTGTCAATGCCAAAAGTGCATTTTTTCAAGTTCGCATAAAGGCTTTCCGTGCGGAGGGTTTGCAACACAGATTTAACATGATTAATGTGCTCTTTAATGGTTTTGCTAAACACAAGGATATCATCAAAGTAAACCACAACGAAGACTCCAATGTAAGGTCTAAGCACATGATACATAAGACGCACGAAAGTACCTGGTGCTTCCGACATACCCATAGGCATCACTAACCACTCATATAAGCCAAATTTGGTTTTGAAAGCGGTTTTCCATTCATCACCTTCT
>NW_025246971.1:0-2459 GCF_018294505.1 Triticum aestivum | reverse complement strand
ATATAGTAGGGAGTGTTGTTACTTGCTATGTCTTGAGCTTGCGTTGGTTTTCCTCGAAGAGGAGAGGGTGATGCAGCAATAGTAACGTAAGTATTTCCCTCAGTTTTTGAGAACCAAGGTATCAATCCAGTAGGAGGCTCCTCAAAAGTCCCACACACCTACACAAACAAACTGAGAACTCGCAACCAACGCAATAAAGAGGTTGTCAATCCCTTCACGGCCACTTGCGAAAGTGAGATCTAATAAAGATAATAAGATAAGATAAATATATTTTTGGTATTTTATAATATAGATGCAAAAAGTAAAGATGCAAATAAAAGTAGATTGGACGCAAATATGATAAGAGATAGACCCGGGGGCCATAGGTTTCACTAGAGGCTTCTCTCAAGATAGCATAAGTATTATGGTGGGTGAACAAATTACTGTCGAGCAACTGATAGAAAAGCGCATAGTTACGAGATTATCTAGGCATGATCATGTATATAGGCATCACATCCATAACAAGTAGACCGACTCCTGCCTGCATCTACTACTATTACTCCACACATCGACCGACTCCTGCCTGCAGCTGGAGTATTAAGGTCATAAGAACAGAGTAACGCATTAAGCAAGATGACATGATGTAGAGGGATAAACTCATGCAATATGATATAAACCCCATCTTGTTATCCTCGATGGCAACAATACAAAACGTGCCTTGCAACCCTTTCTGTCACTGGTTAAGGACACCACAAGATTGAACCCAAAGCTAAGCACTTCTCCCATGGCAAGAAAGACCAATCTAATAGGCCAAACCAAACTGATAATTCGAAGAGACTTGCAAAGATAACTCAATTGTACATAAAAGAATTCAGAGAAGATTCAAATATTATTCATAGATAAACTTGATCATAAACCCACAATTCCTCGGATCTCGACAAACACACCGCAAAAAGAGTTTACATCGAATAGATCTCCACAAGAGAGGGGGAGAACATTGTATTGAGATCCAAAAAGAGAGAAGAATCCATCTAGCTAATAACTATGGACCCGTAGGTCTGTGGTAAACTACTCACAACTCATCGGAGGGGCAATGATGTTGATGTAGAAGCCCTCCATGGTCGATTCCCCCTCCGACAGAACGCCGATGAAGGCTCCAAGATGGGATCTCGCGGATAAAGAAGGTTACGGCGGTGGAAATTGTGTTTCGTGGTGCTCCTGGATGTTTTCAGGGTACGTAGGTATATATAGGAGGAAGAAGTACGTCGGTGGCCGCCCGAGGGGCCCACGAGACAGGGGGCGCGCCCTACAGGGGGGCGGCCTTCTATCTCGTGGCTGCCTTGGCTGCTTCTTGACTTGCACTCCAAGTCCCCTGGATCACGTTCGTTCCAAAAATCACGCTCCCAAAGGTTTCATTCCGTTTGGACTCCGTTTGATGTTCCTTTTCTTCGAAATACTGAAATAGGCAAAAAACAGCAATATGGGCTGGGCCTCCGGTTAGTAGGTTAGTCCCAAAAATGATATAAATGTGTAAAATAAAGCCCATAAACATCCAAAAGGGGTAATATAATAGCATGGAACAATCAAAAATTATAGATACATTAGAGACGTATCAAGCATCCCCAAGCTTAATTCCTGCTCGTCCTGGAGTAGGTAAATGATAAAAAAGAAATTTTTGATGTGGAATGCTACCTAGCATAATTCTCAATGTAATTTTCTTTATTGTGGCATGAATGTTCAAATCCAAATGATACAAAATAAAAGTTCATATTGACATAAGAAATAGTAATACTTCAAGCATACTAATCAAAGTAATCATGTCTTTCAAAATAACATGGCTAAAGAAAGTTATCCCTACAAAATCATATAGTCTGGCTGTTGCTCTATCTTCATCACACATAGTATTTAATCATGCACAACCCCGATGACAAGCCAAGCAATTGTTTCATACTTTAATAATCTAAAACTTTTCCAACTTTCACGCAATACATGAGCGTGAGCCATGGACATAGCACTATATGTGGAATGGAATGGTGGTTTGTGGAGAAGACAAAAAGGAGAAGATAGTCTCACATCAACTAGGGGTATCAACGGGCTATGGAGATGTCCATTAATAGATATCAATGTGAGTGAGTAGGGATTGCCATGCAACAGATGCACTAGAGCTATAAATATATGAAAGCTCAACAAAAGAAACTAAGTGGGTGTGCATCCAACTCGCTTGCTCACAAAGACCTAGGGCACTTTTGAGAAAGCCCATCATTGGAATATACAAGCCAAGTTCTATAATGAAAAATTACCACTAGTATATGAAAGTGACAACATATGAGACTCTCTATCATGAAGATCATGGTGCTATTTTGAAGCACAAGTGTGGAAAAAGAGATAGTAGCATTGTCCCTTCTCTCTTTTTCTCATTTTATTTTTTTCTAGTTCTTTTTCCTTTTTTATTTTTTTTCTTTGGTCTTTTTCTTTTTTTT
>NW_025246970.1:0-2459 GCF_018294505.1 Triticum aestivum | reverse complement strand
GTGCTGCTAGGAGTACTAGTAAAGTACACATTCATATAATGTATATCCAATATACTTCTGTCGACCTTGCCTGCCTTCTCATCTACCAAGTATCTAGGGTAGTTCTGCTTCAGTGACCGTTCCCCTCATTACAGGAGCACTTAGTCTCGGGTTTGGGTTTAACCTTGGGATTCTTCACTAGCGCAGCAAATGATTTGCTGTTTCATGAAGTATCCCTTTTGCCCTTGCCCTTCTAGAAACTAGTGGTTTTATTAACCATCAACAATTGATGCTCCTATTTGATTTCTACTTTCGCGGTGTCAAACATCGCGAATAGCTCAAGGATCATCATATCTATCCCTGATATGTTATAGTTTAACACGAAGCTCTAATAGCTTGGTGGCAGTGACTATGGAGAACCATCACTATCTCATCTGGAAGATTAACTCCCACTCGATTCAAGCGATTGTGGCACTCAGACAATCTGAGCACATGCTCAACGATTGAGCTTTTCTCCCTTAGTCTGCAAGCTTAAGAAACTTGTCAGAGGTCTCGTACCTCTTGACGTGGGCACTCGTCTGAAATCCCAATTTCAGTCTTCAGAACATCTCATATGTTCTGCGACATTTCAAAATGTCTTTGGTGCCACAATTCTAGACCGTTAGCATTACGCACTGAACTATCACGTAGTCATCAAAACGTGTATGTCAGATGTTTCGCAACATCTACAGACGACGCTGAGGTTCAGCACACCGAGCGGTGCATTAAGGACATAAGCCTTCTGTGCAGCAATGAGGACAATCCTCAGTTTACGGACCCAGTCCGCATAATTGCTACAATCAACTTTCAACTAAATTTTCTCTAGGAACATATCTTAAACAGTAGAACTAAAGCGTAAGCTATGACATAATTTGCAAAGACCTTTTGACTATGTTCATGATAATTAAGTTCATCTGATTAATGAACTCCCACTCAGATAGACATCCCTCTAGTCATCTAAGTGATACATGATCCGAGTCAGACTAGGCCGTGTCCGATCATCACGTGAGACGGACTAGTCATCATTGTTGAACATCTCCATGTTGATCGCATCTACTATACGACTCATGTTCGACCTTTCGATCTCTTGTGTTCCGAGGCCATGTCTGTACATGCTAGGCTCGTCAAGTCAACCTAAGTGTTTTGCATGTGTTCCGAGGCCATGTCTGTACATGCTAGGCTCGTCAACACCCGTTGTATGCGAACGTTAGAATTTATCACACCCGATCATCACGTGGTGCTTCGAAACAACGAACCTTCGCAACGGTGCACAGTTAGGGGGAACACGTCTCTTGAAATTTTAGTGACGGATCATCTTATTTATGCTACCGTCGTTCTAAGCAAATAAGATGTAAACATGATAAACATCACATGCAAATCATAAAGTGACGTGATATGGCCAATATCATCCTGCACCTTTGATCTCCATCTTCGAGGCGCGGCATGATCACCTTCGTCACCGGCATGACACCATGATCTCCATCATTGTGTCTTCATGAAGTTGTCTCGCGAACTATTACTTCTACTACTATGGCTAACGGTTAGCAATAAAGTAAAGTAATTACATGGCGTTTTCATTGACACGCAGGTCATACAATAAATTAAGACAACTCCTATGGCTCCTGCCGGTTGTCATACTCATCGACATGCAAGTCGTGATTCCTATTACAAGAACATGATCAACCTCATACATCACATATATCATTCATCACATCCTTTTGGCCATATCACATCACATAGCATACCCTGCAAAAACAAGTTAGACGTCCTCTAATTGTTGTTGCATGTTTTACGTGGCTGCTATGGGTTTCTAGCAAGAACGTTTCTTACCTACGCAAAAACCACAACGTGATATGCCAATTTCTATTTACCCTTCATAAGGACCCTTTTCATCGAATCCGATCCGACTAAAGTGGGAGAGACAGACACCCGCTAGCCACCTTATGCAACTAGTGCATGTTAGTCAGTGGAACCTGTCTCACGTAAGAGTACGTGTAAGGTCGGTCCGGGCCGCTTCATCCCACGATGCCGCCGAATCAAGATAAGACTAGTAACGGCATGTAAATTGACAAAATCGACGCCCACAACTAATTTGTGTTCTACTCGTGCATAGAAACTACGCATAGACCTAGCTCATGATGCCACTGTTGGGAACATAGGGGAAATTCAAAATTTTCTACGCATCACCAAAATCAATCTATGGAGTAATCTAGCAACGAGGGGAAGGGGAGTGCATCTACATACCCTTGTAGATCGCGATGCGGAAGCGTTGCAAGAACACGGATGAAGGAGTCGTACTCGTAGCGATTCAGATCGCGGTTGATTCCAATCTAAGTGCCGAACCACGGCGCCTCCGCGTTCAACACACGTGCAGCCCGGTGACGTCTCCCACGCCTTGATCCAGCAAGGAGAGAGGGAGAGGTTGGGGAATACTCCATCCA
>NW_025246969.1:0-2459 GCF_018294505.1 Triticum aestivum | reverse complement strand
GTTCATGGTCGCTTGAACAGATAAGTTGTATTCGGGGAGTTTATGTTATATTACATTTGATCGTAAGAAACATCTTCCAGAGAGAATAGTTCCATTAAGGGTTCCTTCCCTTGGTCCAGCATGTGTTGTTGTGCATGCCTGAGCTGTGATATGATATGTCCATTTTGCATCATGCTTTTATATTGATATTTATTGCATTATGGGCTGTTATTACACATTATGTCACAATACTTATGCCTATTCTCTCTTATTTTACAAGATTTACATGAAGAGGGAGAATGTCGGCAGCTGGAATTCTGGGTTGGAAAAGGAGCAAATATTAGAGACCTATCCTCCACAACTCCAAAAGTGCTGAAACTTCACGGGGGCATGTTTCAGAATATATAAAAAATATTGGGCGAAAGAAGTACCAAACGGGGCCACCCACCGTCCACAAGGGTGGGGGCGCGCCCTACCCACCTGGGCGCGCCCCCTGCCTCATGGGCCCCCTGGTGGCCCTCTGATGCCCATCTTTGGCTCTATGGATTCTTTCATCGAGGAAAAAATCATAAGCAAGCTTTCGGGACGAAACTCCGTCGCCACAAGGCGGAACCTTGGCGGAACCAATCTAGGGCCCCGGCGGACCTGTTCTGCCGGGGAAACTTCCCTCCGGGAGGGGGAAATCATCACCATCGTCATCACCATCAATCCTCTCATCGGGAGGGGGGTGAATCTCCATCAACATCTTCACCAACACCATCTCATCTCAAACCCTAGTTCATCTCTTGTATCCAATCTTTGTCCCAAAGCCTCAGATTGGTACCTGTGGGTTGCTAGTAGTGTTGATTACTCCTTGTAGTTGATGCTAGTTGGTTTACTTGGTGGAAGATCATATGTTCAGATCCATTATGCATATTAATACCCCTCTGATTATGAACATGAATATGCTTTGTGAGTAGTTACGTTTGTTCCTGAGGACATGGGAGAAGTCTTGCTATAAGTAGTCATGTGAATTTGGTATTCGTTCGATATTTTGATGAGATGTATGTTGTCTCCCATCTAGTGGTGTCATGTGAACATCGACTACATGACACTTCACCATTGTTTGGGCCTAGAGGAAGGCATTGGGAAATAATAAGTAGATGATGGGTTGTTAGAGTGACAGAAGCCTAAACCCTAGTTTATGCATTGCTTCGTAAGGGGTTGATTTGGATCCTGATAGAGGCAAGGGTCCCGATGTTTCGATGAGATGGTGGCTATCGTTTTCTGTGGGAGTCGACTTTGATGATCCGACTACGAACGTGTGAGACGTCGCGCCTTAGCAATCGCTAAACCAACTTCCGAGGGTTATTGACCACGCCGGAGCACGATCAACCTGACCACGAGGGTCTGTTTCCTGCGAGCAAACGAAGAACAAGCAAGAAACTGAGATTGCAATCTGGATATTGCGAATATAAGATGAAAGCTTTATTGATCAAGGTGGGGTTCTGTGACGTCTTGGTCTGGTCGTTGGACACAAACGAAGTACGCGAAGTTGCAGCTATGTCGAACTTTTGATCTAAACAAAACCCAAAAGTCTAAACGACGCCCTAAGGGCTGTATATATGGAGGAAGAGGGGGGAATTTCGTGGCCCATGAGGGTGGGGTCCGAAACCAACCCTAACTCTTGTTTCCCCACACATATGGACTCTAAAAATAGCCTATACTTAAGTATTTCGAAATTACATGGGCCTGGCCCATTAATAAGGTGACGCAGCACCTAGAATAGCCTATGGACGAATATTATGAAGTGGCATCTTGTATATTTCGTCCAAGGCTTCATGCACTCCTTATGGTGGCTTTAAAGTCCTGAAATCATCACTTGTAACTCCGTTCTTGATCCCCTTGCGCATGCCATCAACTCCATGTGTGTTCTTGCTCCAATGTTCATCCTTCTCCAAGATAGGCCCTTCATTTGTAAGCAAAAAAAATGTATCCAATTTAGGCAGCATCATAATCTCATGAACATTAGAATCATTACCAAGAAACGAAAGTACCTGGTAATTTAATTGGCGTGCGCGAGCTCTAGTAATTGGTCCAGTATATGTAACAGTAGGGGCTATGGGTATAACAATGGTATTGATGTCCTCATCATCCTCCCCTTCTTGAAATGAAGTCGTCCTCGACGGAAGCGCATCTTCCACACCCAAATAAGGCTTCAAATCTGCAATGTTAAAAGTGGGACTAACCCCAAAATCTACAGGTAGCTCAAGTTTATATGCATTATCATTTATTTTCTCTAACACCTTAAAAGGACCATCATCACGTGGCATTAGCTTTGATTTGCGCAGATTAGGAAATCTATCTTTACGCAAATGTAACCAAACAAGATCTCCAGGCGCAAACACAACATGTTTTCTACCCTTATCTCCAGCAAGTTTATATTTAGCATTCATACGCTCAATGTTTTCCTTAGTTAACTCATGCATTTTTAAAATCAA
>NW_025246968.1:0-2459 GCF_018294505.1 Triticum aestivum | reverse complement strand
GAAGACTTTATCCACAACTATTATGATGATACCATGCCAACTTTCAACCTTTTCGTAGTTCATTTGGAATGCCTGTTGTAACAGACAAGTTTCCGTATGAAATCCTGATACTTCGAAAGAGATTGTCCGTTTTGTACACGAAGTGCATGCAGTTTTTGCCGTAACCCTGTCAATTTTCTTGCACATGCTATGTGGATGAAATGATGATACCATGCCAACTTTCAACCTTCTCAGAGTTCATTTTCTGTTCAAAATCATTAAAAGCAAAAAGAATTTTCATAAAGGACTTTTTTGTTACAAACTTTAATAGCAAAAAGAATTATCATAAAAGATGGGCTATAAGTAATTAGAAACAAAATAATATAAACTTTAATAAAATATATAAGTAGAAACAAAATAAAATATAATAAAATGAACTTTAATAACATAAATAAAAATTATGAAACTGAAATTATCAAAGTATTTTCTGTTCAAAACATTATAAGCAACCTCTAGTATTATTGAAACTAAAATTATATAAAATTGATGCAACTAGAATTATCAAAGTATTTTCTGTTCAAATTCATTAAAAGCAAAAAGAATTTTCATAAAGAACTTTTTTTGTTAGAAACTCTAATAGCACAAAGAATTATCATAAAGTAAAATACATAAGTAATTAGAAACAAAATAGAATAAAAAAATAAGTTTTTTGTTGTAAGTACAAACAAAACAAAATAAATAAAGCAAAAAAGAAAACAAAAAAAATGGGAAAAAATAAAAATTATGTCACCTACTGGGCCACCACGGCCTGAATACGACTAGAAACCCATCCATGGGCCAGGATTCAGGCCCGCGGAAGGCCCAGTAGGCCCACAGGCATGTACAGAGAGGTTAGGCCCGTAAGCCTTCTTTAGAGAGGAGCTCGACAGCTCAGGCGCACCGCACCTTATAAACAGGTGCGGATCACAAAAAAGGGTTGTACCCCAATTGCGAAGATGGCAACACAAAGCTCGGTACTATACTGGAATTGCTGCAGTGGAAGGCAGAGAATGTTGTGCCTGACAAAGGATTTGAGAAGCTACTGAAAATATTGAAGAAGAAGCTTCCAAAGGATAACGAATTGCCTGACAGTACGTACGCAGCAAAGAAGGTCGTATGCCCTCTAGGATTGGAGGTGCAGAAGATACATGCATGCCCTAATGACTGCATCCTCTACCGCGGTGCGTACAAGGATTTGAACGCATGCCCAGTATGCGGTGCATTGCGGTATAAGATCAGACGAGATGACCCTGGTGATGTTGACGGCGAGCCCCGCAGGAAGAGGGTTCCTACGAAGGTGATGTGGTATGCTCCTATAATACCACGGTTGAAACGACTGTTCAGAAACAAAGAGCATGCCAAGTTGATGCGATGGCACAGTGAGGACCGTAAGAAAGACGGAAAGTTGAGAGCACCCGCTGACGGGTCGCAGTGGAGAAAAATCGAGAGAAAGTACTGGGCTGAGTTTGCAGGTGACCCAAGGAACGTATGGTTTGCTTTAAGCACGAATGGCATTAATCCTTTCCGGGAGCAGAGCAGCAATCACAGCACCTGGCCCGTGACTCTATGTATGTATAACCTTCCTCCTTGGATGTGCATGAAGCAGAAGTTCATTATGATGCCAATTCTCATCCAAGGCCCTAAGCAACCCGGCAACGACATTCATGTGTACCTAAGGCCATTAGTTGAAGAACTTTTACAGCTGTGGAATGGAAACGGTGTACGTGCGTGGGATGAGCACAGAGAGGAGAATTTAACCTGCACGCGTTGCTGTTTGTAACCATCAACGATTGGCCCGCTCTCAGTAACCTTTCAGGATAGACAAACAAGGGATACCACGCATGCACGCACTATTTAGCTGACACCGAAAGTATATACCTGGACAAATGCAGGAAGAATGTGTACCTGGGCCATTGTCGATTTCTTCCGACCAACCATCAATGTCGAAAGAAAGGCAAGCATTTCAAAGGCGAGGCAGATCACTGGAAGAAGCCCGCCATGCGTACCGGTGATCACGTACTTGCTATGGTCAATGATTTACACGTAATCTTTGGAAAGGGTCCCAGCGGACTAGCTATTCCAAGTGACGCTGAAGGACACGCACCCATGTGGAAGAAGAAATCTATATTTTGGGACCTACCCTACTGGAAATACCTACAGGTCCACTCTTCGATCGACGTGATGCACGTGACGAAGAACCTTTGCGTGAACCTACTAGGCTTCTTGGGCGTGTATGGGAAGACAAAAGATATAGCTGAGGCACGAGAGGACCTGCAACGTTTGCACAAAAAAGACGGCATGCCTCCAAAGCAGTGTGAAGGTCCTGCCAGCTACGCTCTTACCAAAGAAGAGAAGTAAATCTTCTTTGAATGCCTGCTTAGTATGAAGGTCCCGGCTGGCTTCTCGTCGAATATAAAGGGAATAATAAATATGCCAGAGAA
>NW_025246967.1:0-2459 GCF_018294505.1 Triticum aestivum | reverse complement strand
GCCGAAGTGGCGTCGCGACGAGCTCCGGGGCAGGAGGAGGTGGTCCCGGAGGAGCCGCAAGGCAACCTCCCGGACTCCAGGAGTGAAGGGGATAAGGCCCCCCAGGGTTCCAAGTCCGGCTTTGGGCCGGACACCTAGCCGGAATCTTCCACAGTTCCGGACTGCGGTAGGCGAACTCCTTCCAAGAGGAGCAAGCCTTCTAAGCCGGCGGCCTCCGTCCAACCGGAGGTGCCGGACAATCTGCTGGAGGTGCTCGACGGTGCCTCCATAGACGAGGGGCACCATACTATTATGAGTACGGTGATCCAGAAGGTTCAGTCCGTCAAGAGCGGACTGACTGAAGCTTGCGCTAGCCTTCTAACAGGCTTCGAGGTAAGTAAAAATATGTAAAAATATTACCGCATAGACAGTAGCCCCTGATGCTTTGTTTGGCGTTCGTAAAGAAAAGCCGAATAGAGGATCTATTAAATATCGCAGGAGTCTAACAAAAAAGAGTCAATATGCATATGCAGGCTTCGCTGCTATCCACCGCCGCACTGACTGCGGAGGTGGGTGTCCTGAAGCAGGACCTCGAGCGGACTGAGCAAGAGCTCGGCCTTGCCAAGCGGCGGCTTGAGGAGAAAGAAGGTAAGAAATACCTTACAGAAAAAGTGCCTATAAAAAGGCGTGATTGCAAAAAGATAATAGGATTGTACTGCTTATTGTAGGGGCCACGACTGAGGTGGCGACCCTAAAGCAGGTGCTATCTGAGGCCGAAAAGAAAACGGCCGCAGAGCGCACCGAGTGAGACAGACTTGGGGCTCAGGTCGGCGAGGTTCAGCAAGAGTTTCAGGCTCTCATGAAAAAACATGAGAGTTTGGAGCTTGAGTCAAAGGTGCAAGCATCCGAGCTCGCAACGGCCCTTGAGACTGCCAAGTCTGCCAAGGCCGAAGCCCAAAAGGCCCTCCAAGAGTTGGAGGAGATGAGGAAGATAGCAGCGAGTAAGGCATTCTTTATGCAAAGCAGAAATATAAAAGTAAACTACCTGTTACTTACCCGAATCCGGAGCTCTCCAGGGGCATTCGCAGATCTTCCCCGCAGCTTATCCGCCGCCGCCGCATTCTACCGAGCTGAAGAGGGCAGCTCGACGGAGAAGGTGTTCTGGTCTCAGTATTCTGAGGCCGGACACCTTGTTCCCTTGAGCGACCAGCTGAAACAGCTGGTCGAGCTCCACAAGGCGGCCGAACAGGCCATGAAGGGCTTCATAGTTCGGCTGTGGCCCGGAGAGGCCCTACCTGGGAGCTATTTCGGGCTGGTGCGGCGGCTGGTGGAGGCATGTCTGAGGCTCGAGGTCATCAAGCGCTCTGTCTGCATCGAAGGTGCCCGTCGGGCCCTTTCCCGTGCAAAGGTGCACTGGGGTAAGCTGGACGGTGAGAAGCTTGTGAAGGACGGGCCGCCGCCGGGGAAGGAGCATCGCAAGCCCGAGAACTACTACAAGGATGTTCCTGCAGGTGCCCGCCTTCTGGCGGATGAATGTACCAAGGATGTGATTTTTGAATGAACTCGCTTGTGTTTATCGTGTGCGCTGAAAACTTGTTCATATGCGCTAAGCAAGGCTTATTGAATTTAAAATATTACTTTCTGTGCGTTCGTTTATCAAAAAATTGAGAGATGGCCAGTCGTCGGCTTCTGCCCCCATGCCACTAGTGCTCGGGTGTTCGGGATAAACCTGAGCGCTCTTTTTCCCATAGTTGGGTCCTTCGACGGAGGCGCTCAGCACAACGAACCAGGCAATCAGACTATAATGCTTGAACACTCTCACTTAGCCATAGAACTCTATAATTTTAAATTTCGGCGAAGCCCCTAGTTCGGAAGACCGAGTTCGGGGCGCTATCCACGCCTTGGCCGGACAAAGCCAGCTCCTCGCTCGAAGCGGCATAAGTCTTTAGGGACTCGAAAAACCTCTCGAACAGTGACCGGTCTCTCGCCTCATCATGACAGTCAGTTTTAGCTTTCTCCACTGAGGTGCTTAACCCAGCTGAACCGGGGCACAATCACAGTGGTTCTCCTAGTGCTACCTTAGCCGATATAGCGGAACATAAGGCACCAAAACATAGGAGCCGGGCAAACCCAACTATTGACCCAAATCATGATTCGGAGCCGATGCATATAGTGCTATAAGTTCGGGGTGCCGCACTTGTGAAAGTGTACGGACTTCTCACACCATAATGAGGGGTACTGAAGCCCCTGGCATGTTTGCCGTACCATGGTGTACGGGTGCAATCATGTTATTTAATAAACATATATGTGAAAAGAGGATAATGCGAAAAATAGACAAAAAGCTATGCATTGTTTATAGAGAGGCTATTTATCAAAGCCGAATGATACAAATAGTGCGATAAGCAAAAAGATATTGGACTATTTAACATGTCCTGACCAGGGGCAGGCCGCGGAATTATATTCAAAACAGGTATACCGCA
>NW_025246966.1:0-2460 GCF_018294505.1 Triticum aestivum | reverse complement strand
CCCCCCCCCTCCTAGTCCAATTCGGACTAGAGGGAGAGGGGGCGCGCGGCCCACCCTGGCCGCCCCTCTGTCTTTCCACCAAGGCCCATGTGGCCCATTATCTCTCCCCGGGGGGTTCCGGTAACCCTCCGGCACTCCGGTTTTCTCCGACAACGTCCGGAACACTTCCGGTGTCCGAATATAGTCGTCCAATATATCAATCTTTATGTCTCGACCATATCGAGACTCCTCGTCATGTCTGTGATCACATCCGGGACTCCGAACAAACTTCGGTACATCAAAACTTATAAACTCATAATAAAACTGTCATCGTAACGTTAAGCGTGCGGACCCTACGGGTTCGAGAACTATGTAGACATGACCTAGAACTATTCTCGGTCAATAACCAATAGCAGAACCTGGATGCCCATATTGGTTCCTACATATTCTATGAAGAACTTTATCGGTCAAACCGCATAACAACATACGTTGTTCCCTTTGTCATCGGTATGTTACTTGCCCGAGATTTGATCGTCGGTATCCAATACCTAGTTCAATCTCGTTACCGACAAGTCTCTTTACTCGTTACGTAATGCATCATCCCGTAACCAACTCATTGGTCACATTGCTTGCGAGGCTTATAGTGATGTGCATTACCGAGAGGGCCCAGAGATACCTCTCCGACAATCGGAGTGACAAAACCTAATCTCAAAATAAGCCAACCCAACATGTACCTTTGGAGACACCTGTAGTACTCCTTTATAATCACCCAGTTACGTTGTGACGTTTGGTAGCACCCAAAGTGTTCCTCCGATAAACGGGAGTTGCATAATCTCATAGTTACAGGAACATGTATAAGTCATGAAGAAAGCAATAGCAACATACTAAACGATCAAGTGCTAAGCTAACGGAATGGGTCAAGTCAATCACATCATTCTTCTAATGACATGATCCCATTAATCAAATGACAACACATGTCTATGGTTAGGAAACATAACCATCTTTGATTAATGAGCTAGTCAAGTAGAGGCATACTAGTGACACTATGTTTGTCTATGTATTCACACATGTATTATGTTTCCGGTTAATACAATTCTAGCATGAATAATAAACATTTATCATGAAATAAGGAAATAAATAATAACTTTATTATTGCCTCTAGGGCATATTTCCTTCAGTCTCCCACTTGCACTAGAGTCAATAATCTAGTTCATATTGCCATGTGATTTAACATCAATATTCATATCTATATATGATTAACACCCATAGTTCACATCGTCATGTGACCAACACCCAAAGGGTTTACTAGAGTCAATAATCTAGTTCACATTGCTTAGGTGATTAACACCCAAAGAGTACTAAGGTGTGATCATGTTCTGCTCGTGAGAGAAGCTTAGTCAACGGGTCTGTCACATTCGGAGCCGTATGTATTTTGGATTGTTTTTTTGAAACTATGACATTTTTATAGCAAATTCGAAAACTACATGACCTAATGTGTTATTTGCAGAACTATGACCTCGTCGGCCTCTTTTAGGCCGAAGACCAACTTTTCGGTCAGCACTAGGCCGAAGTAGACTTTTCGGTCTCCTACTGGCCGAAGACAGGCGCAGCTGGGCCGAAGAGCTGTTTTCGGCTTTGCTCTGGCCGAAGACCACTCTTCAGTCATCTTTTGGCTGAAGAGCGCCTGGCCGGTGATCGATGCATGCGTAGCTTACATATGATGCTAGACTAATGCATCGAAGGGCTGATCGGTATTGCATGCGGTTCGTACGTGGCTAATGCATGCATCAGGACCGAGATAGCAATGCATGCATCAGAACTTGGTGCATATGTACTAGCACACACGCATGCCGCCAACATGCGCACATGTATTGGCCGAGAAGTACTGGCTGAAATACGAGTACAATATACGTACCTGATATAGTCCAGCCGGCAAGCACGCGTATGTATACGAATACGTGCACACAACCAGCCAGCCGGCGAGCTGCCCACGTACTAAACACATGCATCGGCATCAAATCTCGATGCGGCTAACGTGTGTGCACACGTTCAGGTCGTCCGTGCCATACGCCGGATTGTGCTGCCGTATGAGCTCTTCGGCCAAAAGATGACCGAAGAGTGGTCTTCGGCCTGAGAAAAGCCGAAAACAGCTCTTTGGCCCAGCTACGCCCATCTTCGGCCATTAGGAGAGCGAAAGGCCTATTTCGGCCTAGTGCTGGCTGAAAAGTTGGTTTTCGGCCTAAAAGAGGCCAACAGGGTCATAGTTTTACAAATAACACTTTAGGTCATATAGTTTCCGAATTTGCTATAAAAAAGATCATAGTTTTTTAAAAAAATCTGTATTTTGCAAATATTCTATGGCTACAATGCTCTGCACGGAGCTACTCTAGCTAATTGCTCCCACTTTCAATATGTATCCAGATTGAGACTTAGAGTCATCTGGATCAGTGTAAAAGCTTGCATCGTTGTAACTTTTTACGA
>NW_025246965.1:0-2460 GCF_018294505.1 Triticum aestivum | reverse complement strand
GAGACTCAGCACCCTCGATCTCTCCGAGAATGTTTTCTCAGGGGCGGTGCCGCGGGAGCTCGGTAAGCTTTCTCGGCTGACGTAGCTCAGCCTCGATGGAAACCAGTTCGAGGGATCGATTCCGGTGGAGCTCTCGCATATTCGGCGCTTGGTATACCTCAACCTCGGCGACAACAACCTCAGCGGGCATATCCCGTCTGCTATCTTCTGCAACCTCTCCACCTTGAACTACATCGATATGTCGTCCAACTTTCTGCATGGCGAGATCCCCATCCGAGCGGATTGCCCACTCCCCGAGTTGATGTCCCTCGTGTTGTGGTCCAACAAACTCAATGGCAGCATCCCTCCCTCGTTGTCAAACTCGACGAAGCTCCGATGGCTGCTATTGCAGTCGAACTTCCTCACTGGCGAGCTTCCGTCGGATGACATGTTCAGCGGTATGAGGAGCCTTGAGTATTTGCACCTATCGTCCAACTTCCTCGCGAACTCGCGGAACAACACTGACCTTGAGCCGTTCTTCGCCTCACTTGCCAACTGCACCGACCTGAAGGAGCTCAGCGTCGCCGGGAATGACATCGCCGACATGATCCCACATGTCATCGGTCGCCTTGCTCCCAGCCTCATGCAACTCCACCTTCAGTTTAACAGACTCGTTGGCCCGATCCCGGCGAACATCTCCAACCTCACCAACCTCAACACCCTCAACCTCTCCCATAACCTCCTCAACGGCTCCATCCCACAGGGCATCTCCAGCATGCGGCAGCTTGAGCAGCTGCACCTCTCAAATAACCTGCTCTCCGGTGATATCCCTCCATCCCTAGGCATGATCCCGTGGCTCGGACTCGTCGATTTTTCGCAGAACCGGCTCACCGGCACCATTCCTCCGAGCATCATGCAGTGTGTGATGATGCAAAATCTTGATCTCTCCTACAACATGCTGCGAGGCGAGATCCCAACTGGCTTGACTAGGCTGAGTGGACTGCTCAACCTCAACCTCGCCGGCAACCTGCTGTCTGGCGCGATCCCCGTGACCATGGGCGAGATGGTTAGGTTGCAATTGCTTAATCTGTCAGCAAACCATCTCTCCGGTACAATCCCGTCGCAGCTCGGCAGCTGCATCGATCTCAAGTACCTCGACGTGTCCTGTAATGGCCTCACAAGGACCGTGCCTCAATCCGTGGAGAAGGTGGCATCGCTGCTACGTGTTAACTTTTCATACAATGACTTCTCAGGCGAGGTGCCGAGCGGCGGGGCCTTTGCAGGGTTTCGGGCGGACGCGTTCCTCGGCAATGTCAGACTGTGTGCGGGGACGGCGTCGATGACGCCTGGGTTGGCTAGGTGCAGCGGCGCGAATCGCAACTTGCTCCATAGCCGGCGACTGGTGTTGCTCGTCGTTGGCACAGTCACGAGCTTCACGATGGCAATCATTGGGCTCGCCGCGTGCCGCCGTGGGACGAGATAGGCGGCGCTCACCACTGCTACCATGCGAACCCGACACGAGGGGGGACTACCCGAGGATCTCTCAACAGGAGCTCTACGAGGCGACGGGCGGGTTCGAGCAGTCGAGGCTGATCGGCGCGGGGCAGTTCGGGCGTGTGTACGAGGGGACGCTCCGTGATGGCTCGCGTGTCGCCGTCAAAGTGCTCGACCTAAAGAACGGAGGCGGTGAGGTCTCCCGGAGCTTCAAGCGGGAGTGCGATGTGCTGAGGCGGACGCGGCACCGGAACCTGGTGCGCGTGGTCACCACGTGCAGCCAGCCGAACTTCCACGCGATCGTGCTCCCGCTGATGACCAAGGGTAGCCTCGAGAGCCACCTCTACCCGCGTGACGGCGGCCCCAGACGTGCCATGGACCTCGCATGGCTGGTTGCCATCGCCGGCAACATAGCCGAGGGGCTCACCTACCTGCATCACTACGCCCCCGTCCGCGTCGTACACTGCGACCTTAAGCCCAGCAATGTGCTCCTCGACGACGACATGACAGCCGTCGTGGGTGACTTCGGCATCGCGCGGCTGGTCAAGGACACGGGCGACGACGACAACACATGCTCTACTAATCCCTGCAACTCCACTGCCGGATTGTTGCAAGGCTCCGTGGGCTACATCGCGCCAGGTAATTTACAACACAATTGAATCAACATAGCATATGAGTACCGTAAATGCATGTGACATTCTTCTCTTAACATTTCCATCATGGCGTTCTTGTTGCATGGTATTAGAGTATGGGCTAGGAGGCCGCCCTTCGACCGAAGGTGTCGTGTACAGCTTCGACATGATGCTACTAGAGATGATCACCTGGAAGCGCCCTACCGATGTGATCTTCCAAGAGGGACTCACGTTGCACGGGTGGGTGCGGCGGCACCACCCGCATGACATCACCACCATCATCGCACCGCTATGGCTGGCGGCCACAGACGCAGTGTCGTCGGCCGGTGGGATCGGAGGAGGGAGGGGCGGGGGG
>NW_025246964.1:0-2460 GCF_018294505.1 Triticum aestivum | reverse complement strand
TCAAGGCAGTCTCCCATTTTTCCGTGCTCGAGTAACACTTAATACTTCCTTTTAACGAGATGATGCCGCGTGGATCGGGCATTTTAAGTGTTAGAGATGCATAATGCGGGCGAAAGCTTCGCGTCCCAATAGTGCTTGATGGCTACTTTTAAATGGGGCGATATGGAAGAGTAACCTTTCGCGACGGAAGTTGCCGGATGAACCGAACACAACTTCTAACAGTATGGAGCCCATACAATGGGCATATGGGCCTGGCATTATTCCTTTAAAGGAGGTGTTGCTACGGCGAATTTTGGTTGGGTTTATCCCCATCCTGCGGATTGTGTCCTGATATATCAGGTTTATGTCACTGCCGCCATCCATGAGGACTCGTGTAAATTGGAATCCGTTGATTATAGGACCCAATATCAGGGCAGTCCATCCTGTGTTCCGGATATTTTCGGAATAATCCTGATGGTCGAAGGTGATTGGTTTTGACAACCAGTGTGCGGCGCGGCTTTTAGTGGGCGCCGCTCTGTTTTTCCCTTTAATCACGTGAAGTGAGTTTACGATTTTAACCTCTTGTGGGAAAGTCTTTTGTTTTCCGGGGCTCTGCTTGTGGTGCTCGTCGTCATCTTCACTTGGTGTATCGAGCCCCTTGTGTTCGGCATTCAGTCTGCCGGACTGTTTGAAGACCCAACAATTTCGGTGGGTATGGTTAGCAGGCCTCCTAGGAGTACTGTGTATTTGACATATCTTGTCCAGGATTTTGTTGAAGTTGGATAGCTCATCGCTATTGTCCTTAAGGGGCAGTTTTTTGTTGTTCTGCCGTGAGCTTTTGAATCCGGCGTTGACTGTCGTGCTCTTTGGACTGTTCCTTTTAATCCGGCGCTGGTCCTTGTTGCGCCGTGGTTTCCCATTTCCATCCCTGATTTTGGATGTACTTGGGTCGCTGGTGCTGCATCTTGCTAGCCAGCTATCCTCTCCCGCGCAAAAGCGGGTCATGAGGCTTGTTAGTGCGGCCATTGTTCTTGGCTTTTCTTGGCCGAGGTGTCTGGCGAGCCATTCGTCTCGGACGGTGTGTTTGAAAGCTGCTAAGGCTTCGGCGTCCGGACAGTCAACTATTTGGTTCTTTTTAGTGAGGAACCTGTTCCAGAATTTCTGGGCTGACTCTCCGGGTTGTTGAGTTATGTGACTTAGATCGTCTGCATCCGGAGGGCGGACATAAGTCCCCTGAAAATTTGCCCGAAATGCATCCTCGAGCTCTTCCCAGCTTTCCAATGGTATTTTTGGGGAGGCTCTTAAGCCAATGTCGAGCTGGCCCTTTGAGTTTAAGGGGTAAGTATTTTATGGCGTGGAGATCATCTCCTCTAGCCATGTGTATGTGGAGGATGTAATCCTCAATCCATACTCCAGGGTCTGTTGTTCCGTCGTATGCCTCTATGTTTACAGGTTTGAATCTCGCTGGAAATTCATGATCCAGCACCTCATCAGTGAAACATAGGGGGTGTGCGGCGCCCCTATATTTGGGTGTGCCGTGATCTTCGGAATTTCGGCGTGTTGCATTCCTTTGACGAGCATGCTTTCTTGGCCCATAGATGGACCTAACTGGGCCATCCTTTTGATGTGAATCCTTATGCGGATCGCATATTGTCTTGTGTGCGGCACCATTCGCCGCTCTCTTCTTGCTGTGAGGTCGTCCATCCGACCGGGTGGCTTTCTTGCTTTTTGATTGTGGGGGCTCTAAGGCCTCCTCGTCGAATTCGGGCAGTAGCTTTCTTTTTGGGTAGCTCTTTGTTCGGCGACTGTCACCGTACTTGTCTGCGGTGCTGAATACTTTGCTCCATCTGATCCTGAGTGCATCTTCCGCTGTTTTGAGCTTCCGCTTCTGCTTTTTCAGGCTACGCGCAGTGGCGACAAGCCTTTTCTGGAGGTCATTTTGCTCCAATAGTTTGTCCGGCGTCAGATCGTCCAGACTGTTGTCTTTGTCGGGGACAGATTGTTTATCCACGTTGTCTTGTTCGGACGATTGCTCAATAGCTTGTTCGTTGTCCACCGGTTCACCCTGCTTTATGGCTGGGTCTTTGTTGAGGCGGGACTTTGTTCGGCGTTTACGTTGCCGTTTTGACTGCTTTTCGAGGGATTTATCCTTCGTAGCATCCCATTGTTCATCGTCTTCATTTCCTTTAGGTGTATCCACCATGTATAAATCATGAGATGAGTTGGTTGTCCAGCATCCTAGAGGTGTTGGCTCATTGTTTTCTCCTACATCGTCGTCCATACCATCGATGTCTTCGGAGTCGAAGTCGAGCACGTCGTGTAAACTTTCGGCAGTGGCTACGAAGTGGGTGGTGGGTGGGCGTTGAATTTCTTCGTCGTCCGCACCCCAACCTTCCTGACCGTAGTCCGGCCAGGGCTCTCCGGCTAAAGAGAGAGACTTTATTGAATTCAGGATGTCGCCAAAGGGCAAGTGCTGAAAGA
>NW_025246963.1:0-2460 GCF_018294505.1 Triticum aestivum | reverse complement strand
TCTTTCAGCACTTGCCCTTTGGCGACATCCTGAATTCAATAAAGTCTCTCTCTTTAGCCGGAGAGCCCTGGCCGGACTACGGTCAGGAAGGTTGGGGTGCGGACGACGAAGAAATTCAACGCCCACCCACCACCCACTTCGTAGCCACTGCCGAAAGTTTACACGACGTGCTCGACTTCGACTCCGAAGACATCGATGGTATGGACGACGATGTAGGAGAAAACAATGAGCCAACACCTCTAGGATGCTGGACAACCAACTCATCTCATGATTTATACATGGTGGATACACCTAAAGGAAATGAAGACGATGAACAATGGGATGCTACGAAGGATAAATCCCTCGAAAAGCAGTCAAAACGGCAACGTAAACGCCGAACAAAGTCCCGCCTCAACAAAGACCCAGCCATAAAGCAGGGTGAACCGGTGGACAACGAACAAGCTATTGAGCAATCGTCCGAACAAGACAACGTGGATAAACAATCTGTCCCCGACAAAGACAACAGTCTGGACGATCTGACGCCGGACAAACTATTGGAGCAAAATGACCTCCAGAAAAGGCTTGTCGCCACTGCGCGTAGCCTGAAAAAGCAGAAGCGGAAGCTCAAAACAGCGGAAGATGCACTCAGGATCAGATGGAGCAAAGTATTCAGCACCGCAGACAAGTACGGTGACAGTCGCCGAACAAAGAGCTACCCAAAAAGAAAGCTACTGCCCGAATTCGACGAGGAGGCCTTAGAGCCCCCACAATCAAAAAGCAAGAAAGCCACCCGGTCGGATGGACGACCTCACAGCAAGAAGAGAGCGGCGAATGGTGCCGCACACAAGACAATATGCGATCCGCATAAGGATTCACATCAAAAGGATGGCCCAGTTAGGTCCATCTATGGGCCAAGAAAGCATGCTCGTCAAAGGAATGCAACACGCCGAAATTCCGAAGATCACGGCACACCCAAATATAGGGGCGCCGCACACCCCCTATGTTTCACCGATGAGGTGCTGGATCATGAATTTCCAGCGAGATTCAAACCTGTAAACATAGAGGCATACGACGGAACAACAGACCCTGGAGTATGGATTGAGGATTACATCCTCCACATACACATGGCTAGAGGAGATGATCTCCACGCCATAAAATACTTACCCCTTAAACTCAAAGGGCCAGCTCGACATTGGCTTAAGAGCCTCCCCAAAAATACCATTGGAAAGCTGGGAAGAGCTCGAGGATGCATTTCGGGCAAATTTTCAGGGGACTTATGTCCGCCCTCCGGATGCAGACGATCTAAGTCACATAACTCAACAACCCGGAGAGTCAGCCCAGAAATTCTGGAACAGGTTCCTCACTAAAAAGAACCAAATAGTTGATTGTCCGGACGCCGAAGCCTTAGCAGCTTTCAAACACACCGTCCGAGACGAATGGCTCGCCAGACACCTCGGCCAAGAAAAGCCAAGAACAATGGCCGCACTAACAAGCCTCATGACCCGCTTTTGCGCGGGAGAGGATAGCTGGCTAGCAAGATGCAGCACCAGCAACCCAAGTACATCCAAAATCAGGGATGGAAATGGGAAACCACGGCGCAACAAGGACCAGCGCCGGATTAAAAGGAACAGTCCAAAGAGCACGACAGTCAACGCCGGATTCAAAAGCTCACGGCAGAACAACAAAAAACTGCCCCTTAAGGACAATAGCGATGAGCTATCCAACTTCAACAAAATCCTGGACAAGATATGTCAAATACACAGTACTCCTAGGAGGCCTGCTAACCATACCCACCGAAATTGTTGGGTCTTCAAACAGTCCGGCAGACTGAATGCCGAACACAAGGGGCTCGATACACCAAGTGAAGATGACGACGAGCACCACAAGCAGAGCCCCGGAAAACAAAAGACTTTCCCACAAGAGGTTAAAATCGTAAACTCACTTCACGTGATTAAAGGGAAAAACAGAGCGGCGCCCACTAAAAGCCGCGCCGCACACTGGTTGTCAAAACCAATCACCTTCGACCATCAGGATTATTCCGAAAATATCCGGAACACAGGATGGACTGCCCTGATATTGGGTCCTATAATCAACGGATTCCAATTTACACGAGTCCTCATGGATGGCGGCAGTGACATAAACCTGATATATCAGGACACAATCCGCAGGATGGGGATAAACCCAACCAAAATTCGCCGTAGCAACACCTCCTTTAAAGGAATAATGCCAGGCCCATATGCCCATTGTATGGGCTCCATACTGTTAGAAGTTGTGTTCGGTTCATCCGGCAACTTCCGTCGCGAAAGGTTACTCTTCCATATCGCCCCATTTAAAAGTAGCCATCAAGCACTATTGGGACGCGAAGCTTTCGCCCGCATTATGCATCTCTAACACTTAAAATGCCCGATCCACGCGGCATCATCTCGTTAAAAGGAAGTATTAAGTGTTACTCGAGCACGGAAAAATGGGAGACTGCCTTGA
>NW_025246962.1:0-2460 GCF_018294505.1 Triticum aestivum | reverse complement strand
TGGCACTCCGAACACGCATTTCTCGGGGTTGAGCTTGATCTGGAACCGGCGCAGGTTCTCAAATGTTTCCTTGAGGTCTTCCAGCAAGGTGTCACGCTTCTCCGCCTTCACCACAATGTCGTCTACGTAGACGTGGGCATTTTTGCCGAGCTGCTTGAGGAGGCACTTCTGCATGCAACGCTGAAAAGTGGCACCGGCATTTCTTAAGCCGAATGTCATAGTCAGGTAGCAGAAAGCTCCGAATGGCGTGATGAAGGCGGTCTTCAGGCGGTCAGCCGGATCTAGCTTTATCTGGTGGTATCCTGAGTAAGCATCCAAGAAACTCAATAGCTCGCATCCGGCCGTGGAGTCTATCACTTGATCAATCCTTGGCAGGGCAAAGGGATCTTTTGGGCAGGCCTTGTTGAGGCTCGTGTAGTCTATGCACATGCGCCACTTGTTGTTCTTCTTTAGCACGAGGACCGGGTTGGCGAGCCACTCTGGAAAGAAAACCTCCATAACGAAGCCGGCTGCCAGAAGCCGGGCTATCTCTTCTCCTACAATCCTTCTTTTCTCCTCCGACAGTCGGCGGAGGGGTTGTTTGACTGGTTTTGCGCCTTCTCGTACATGTAGCTTGTGCTCGGCGAATTCCTTCGGAACACCCGGCATGTCCTTAGGGGACCATGCAAAGATGTCCCGATTCTCACGGAGGAAATCAGCAAGCTCGCCTTCCTATTTGCTGTTTAGGTTTGCCCCAATGACGGCAAACCTCTCTGGGTGCTCAGGGTCAAGAGGTATCTTCTTCGTCTCCTTGGCCGGCTGGTGTGACACTCCAAAATTTTAATTTGGTCTTTATCAAAAACTTTGTGGTTTTCTTTGAAAAGAGGCCATTTAATTTTTTTTTTCAGAAAACCTTCCTCTTAAAAACTTCCTTTGCTTTGGCAAGGATTTTTTTTTCAAACATTGGTGTTTGAATCTTTTGAAACTTCTTCTCTGTTGGTTCCCTCTCAAATTCATTTTTTGGAGTTTAATCTTTTTCTTTTAAAAAGAACTCCATGAAAATTTGTGATTTTCATATCTTGAAAACCACCCATGACTTGGCATTTTTGCCCATGTGGTAAAACCCCTCCAAAACCTCCCCTACACCTTGTGATCAACCTAAGTTCTCTGTCCCAACTAATCCAAACAAGTTTTGGATTTTATTCTAATTATTTTTCCTCTCAAATCAATTCTGAAAATTATTTGGAGCCTGAGGGATTTTCAAAGCAAGTACCCTATTGCATTTGAGTTTTGACCTCAAACCAACTCTCCTGGATAGTCCTTGGTACCCACAACCCAGAACCATCTTGATCCACTCCTCCTCTTTTCAAATTTTTCAAAATTCAGTCTCTGCAAGTTTGGACCAGATTTGCCAAATTTGATGAAATTCATATCTACACTGCTCCAAAAATCCCACCAAAATTCATGCAGCCTACTTGAGCAATGAGAAGCCACTCCACCAAAAATCAGCTCAAGGAAAAATCTCCAGAGGCCAAAAACATTCTGTCGAACACCTGAGCTGCACTATTCCTTTGCAAATTCAGAAAGTTCAGAGATTCAGTTATCTTTCTTCCTTCGTCAGATTCGGTCACGCGGCCACAGTGCGCCCTGACGCGTTGCACGCAGCCTCTTCTCCCTGGCCAGCACCCCGCACGCACGCTTGGCGATTCCTGGCATCGGTAGCAGCGAGCCTCGTCGGCGTTGGGAGCTTCTGCGGTGGCTGCACCTCCCGTGGCGGCCAACAAGGGCCCGAGCCCTCTCGCCACGCCACCCGGCGCCGCCCAACACCCCCTGGCTCTCCGCGTGTCCCTGCCGTGCCAGCGCACGCCCGTGGCACCGTCGCCGTGGCCCGGCAAGCACGGAACGTGCTCCCTGCCGCCGACGGGCTACGCCGCCCCCGTTCCGTCGAGCTCACCCATAGCACCAAGTCCCAGCCCGTTTAGCGCCTAAATGGGACCGGTGGACCTCAACGACGATGCCCAAGCCCCTAATCCCCCTGCACATCCCCGGCACCACCGTAATCACTCGCCGGAGATCCCCGTTCACGGCAACCGCCTCGGGCCGCCTATAAAAAGGGCCCCCGAGCTCACCCTCGTGCACACCTCATCCCCACTCCTCACCAACACCACGCCAGGCCAATCGGAGGACCTCGAGGAGGTCTCCTCCCCCAACTCCGGCCGCCCCGATCCGCCTCGGCCTCCACCACGATTCGCTCCGGTGAGGCCATCTCCGGCGCCCAAACCCCGTCCGTTACCCTCTCTAGCTACCAGGAGCCTAACCCCCTCTTCAATTTGACCTCTGCAGCCCTCTCCGACGAGCCCCTCGACCACCCAAGCCGCCGTCCGCCGGAGCAAAGCTCGTTGTCGACGTGGTATTCGCCGGCGACCACCACCACCATCAACCGACGCGGAACGGCGCCCTGAGCACGGAGGTACCCTCCGA
>NW_025246961.1:0-2460 GCF_018294505.1 Triticum aestivum | reverse complement strand
ATGTAGAATTTCTGGAAAGCATCCAGGGTTATTTGAAAAGTGTTTTTAATGGAAAACCTGGATTAAGCTACTTGAACATTGAGCATCAAGATCTATAAGGATAGATAAAAAACGCTTAATAGTACTTTCAAATGAATACATACCGTGACAAGATTTTGAAGGAGTTCAAAATAGATCAGCAAAGAAGGAGTTCTTGGCTGTGTTACAAGGTGTGAGTATTGAGTAAGACTCAAGACCTGACCACGGCAGAAGAAAGAGAAAGGACGAAGGTCGTCCCCTATGCTTTAGACGTAGGCTCTACAATATGCTATGTTGTGTACCGCACCTGAAGTGTGCCTTGCCATGAGTTAGTCAAGGGGTACAATAGTGATCCAGGAAGGGATCACATGACAGCGGTCGAACTTATCCTTAGTATCTAGTGGACTAAGGAATTTTCTCGATTATGGAGGTGGAAAGGGGGTTCGTCGTAAAGGGTTACGTTGATGCAAACTTTGACACTAATCCGGATGACTCTGAGTAGTGAACCGGATTCGTATACTAGAGCAGTTATTTGGAATAGCTCCAAGTAGCGCGTGGTAGCTGCATCTACAAGATGACATAGAGATTTGTAAAGCACACACGGATCTGAATGTTGCAGACCCGTTGACTAAAACCTCTCTCGTAAGCATAACATGATCAAACCCTAGAACTCATTGAGTGTTAATCACATGGTGATGTGAACTCGATTATTGACTCTAGTAAACTCTTGGGTATTAGTCACATGGCGATGTGAACTTTGAGTGTTAATCACATGGTGATGTGAACTAGATTATTGACTCTAGTGCAAGTGGGAGACTGTTGGAAATATGCCCTAGAGGCAATAATAAAATGGTTATTATTGTATTTCCTTGTTCATGATAATTGTCTGTTGTTCATGCTATAATTGTATTAACTGGAAACCGTAATACATGTGTGAATACATAGACCACAACATGTCCCTAGTAAGCCTCTAGTTGACTAGCTCGTTGATCAATAGATGGTTATGGTTTCCTGACCATGGACATTGGATGTCATTGATAACGGGATCACATCATTAGGAGAATGATGTGATGGACAAGACCCAATCCTAAGCATAGCACAAGATCGTGTAGTTCGTTTGCTAGAGCTTTTCTAATGTCAAGTATCATTTCCTTAGACCATGAGATTGTGCAACTCCCGGATACCGTAGGGATGCTTTGGGTGTACCAAACGTCACAACGTAACTGGGTGGCTATAAAGGTGCACTACAGGTATCTCCGAAAGTGTCTGTTGGGTTGGCACGAATCGAGACTGGGATTTGTCACTCCGTATGACGGAGAGGTATCTCTGGGCCCACTCGGTAATGCATCATCATAATGAGCTCAATGTGACTAATGAGTTAGCCACGGGATCATGCGTTACGGTACGAGTAAAGTGACTTGCCGGTAACGAGATTGAACAAGGTATTGGGATACCGACGATCGAATCTCGGGTAAGTAACGTACCGATTGACAAAGGGAATTGTATATGGGATTGATTGAATCCTCGACATCATGGTTCATCCGATGAGATCATCGTGGAACATGTGGGAGCCAACATGGGTATCCAGATCCCGCTGTTGGTTATTGACCGGAGAGTCGTCCCGGTCATGTCTGCATGTCTCCCGAACCCGTAGGGTCTACACACTTAAGGTTCGGTGACGCTAGAGTTGTAGAGATATTAGTATGCGGTTAACCGAAAGTTGTTCGGAGTCCCGGATGAGATCCCGGACGTCACGAGGAGTTCCGGAATGGTCCGGAGGTAAAGATTTATATATGGGAAGTCCTATTTTGGCCACCGGAAAATGTTCGGGATTTTTCGGTATTGTACCGGGAAGGTTCTAGAAGGTTCCGAAGTGGGGCCCACCTGCATGGGGGGACCCACATGAATTTGGGTAGTGGGGGCAAGGCCCCACACCCCTGGTCAAGGCGCACCAAGATCGCACCTTAGAAGGAATAAGATCATATCCCGAAGGGATAAGATCAAGATCCCTAAAAAGGGGGGATAACAATCGGTGGGGAAGGGAAATGATGGGATTTCTTTCCCCCACCTTTGCCAACGCCCCAATGGACTTGGAGGGCAAGAAACCAGCCCCCTCCACCCCTATATATAGTGGGGAGGCGCATGGGAGCAGCACCCCAAGCCCTGGCGCCTCCCTCCCTCCCGTGACACCTCTTCCTCCCCGCTTGCGCTTGGCGAAGCCCTGCCGGGATCCCGCTACTTCCAGCACCACGCCGTCGTGCTGCTGGATCTCCATCAACTTCTCCTCCCCCCTTGCTGGATCAAGAAGGAGGAGACGTCCCCGCTCCGTACGTGTGCTGAACGCGGAGGTGCCGTCCGTTCGGCGCTAGGATCATCGGTGATTTGGATCACGACGAGTACGACTCCATCAACCCCATTCTCTTGAACGCTTCCGCGCGCGAT
>NW_025246960.1:0-2460 GCF_018294505.1 Triticum aestivum | reverse complement strand
GGTATTCCCACGGGTGCCACCTTACCTGGCTCGGGACCGTTTGTCCCTTTTGGATCACGTATATGATAGTGCCTCTAGCATCCATATGACCAAGAACCCGGGCTGACATGGCTAGTCGTGAACCCAAAGTGGCACTAACTTATAGGGACATGCATACATGACCCAGCAACGAACGTGTCGGTCATCAGCGAGTGAATCTGGGCTGTAGCAACTGGGCTAGCAGGACTCCGATAGACACGTGTGACATTTCCCCAAAGGGACAGACACAGGAACGAAGAAGGACACATGCCGGCCAGCCTAAGTGTTCCGGAGCAGTAGCAAGCTACCAGGGCTCAGTGGAAGCACTAGGAGACATTTCCCGGTAAGAGAGGCTACCAAGGATAAACAACTAGATAGTCAGATCCCACACATACCAAGCATTTCAATAACATACACAGAATATGCTCGATATGTGCAAATACAACATGTCATCACAACATAACTCTACGACTCAAAGTATTATTCAATAGGCTCCGAGGAGCGAGATATTACAAACATGGGTCTCACGACCCAACATTCAGAGCATACAAGTCAAAGCACAAACGGAAGCTTAACATGTCTGAGTACAGACATCTACAAATGAAAAAGGCTGAGAAGCCTGACTATCTACCAGATCCTGCCGAGGGCTCAAGATCGTAGCAGAGGTAACAAGCTAAACGTCGAAGTCCACGTGGAACTACTAGCGAGACTGAAGTCTCTCTGCAAAAACATAAATTAAGCAACGTGAGTACAAATGTACCTAGCAAGATTTACATCAGAACTAACTACATATGCATCAGTATCAACAAAAGGGATGGTGGGGTTTAACTACAGCAAGCCAGCTTTGACTAGGTGGCTATCCTGAACTACGACTGCAAGTAAATCTTTTGAGGTGCCGCACACGAGTCCACATATTCACCATATCAATACACCACGATGGATCCGCTCCCGTCTCCCTACGAGAACGCCATCCATAACACTCATGCTTATCTTGCGCATTTTAGAGTATCCACTTTCACTTGTGTATGAACTGTACAGGCAACCCAGAAGTCCTTTTCCGTGGACACGGCTCTTCGAATAGATCATATTAATCCTGCGGGGGTGTACTTCTTCACACACGCTCTCACCACTTACCGCCGTTTACACGACATGTACTCGGCAACCTTCAAGCGAAAGCCTAGCGAGGGTGTCGGCCATGACCTGACTAATCGCACAAGTCTCTCGTCCAGGTTTATCGGATATTCGGGTTCCATCCGCAAGGAGATCCGGCCGGGGTGTCGCTCACGGCCCCAAACGATGTGTGCAGGGTTCCCAAGCCCACCTCGACGGGTGGATCTACGCTTGGTACACCGTGCCACGGTGCCTAGTCTGTCCCAAGCCCACCTATACTGGGTGCCACTTGGTAGACTACTAACACTACCTACAAACACCAGAAACTAGTTGCAACTCCTGGACAGAGATCAAGTTGATTAATAAGTCGAGAGAGCTTGGAGTGCCCGGAGCCCAATGTGTTGTAGTAACTGTTCATGGATCACAAACACAGAACTCAGTTCCTAAGGACGGCTTCAATGAGACAACCCACCATGTACTCCTACATGGCCTCTCACCGCTACCTTTACCAAATCATGTTCACACACTTACCTCTCAACAGTAGGACATGTTCACACACCTCCAATTCATCCCCGATGAATCAGACCTGACACAACTCTAAGCAATAGCAGGCATGACAAACAAGCATGAATGAGTAGGCACATCAGGGCTCAAACAACTCCTACTCATGCTAGTGGGTTTCATCTATTTACTGTGACAATGACAGGTCATGCAGAGGATAAAGGGGTTCAGCTACCGCAGCAAGTAACAGATGAATCGTTGTTATCCTAATGCAGTAAAAGAGAGCAGGAGCGAGAGAGTGGGATTGTATCGGAATGAACAAGGGGGTTTTGCTTGCCTGGCACTTCTGAAGATTATATAGTTCTTCATTGGTGTCATCGAACTCATCGTCGGAACCAAGTCTATCGAGAGGGGACAAATACCGGCAACACAGAGAAAACACAATCAATGCAATGCAACAATATGATGCATGAATATGACATGGAAAAATGAGTGTGTTTTGGCAAATGCAACTTAGAACAGATTAAATGAAGTTGGTTTGAATACAAGATTCAAATTCAAAGTAATCAAAAGTCCCCAAGATCAAGCTCGGGAGGAATTGGTTCCTCCCTTGGCCCCTCATATTGCACAACCAATTCATCGTTGTAAGAATTCTTTTGGAAAAAAGTCATGAGCCTTTGTTCAAGAGAAAAACCTAACCCATTGTTTTGGATATTAAAATTATCATTAAGTTCAGAAATCCTATCAACTAGAACATCGGTAGGAACCCTTTTTCTAACGTTTTCATTATAAGCAACATGATCTAAAGATCGTAAACGCATTATGTCTTCT
>NW_025246959.1:0-2460 GCF_018294505.1 Triticum aestivum | reverse complement strand
GTTTTTTCCCGAAAGGCAAGAGTCCTTCTCGGACTCCAGGGCTAGACACCAGGGTTCCTGACGTCTACCCCCCAGACGCAGGGTTCCTGGTGTCTGGCCCCTGGTCTCCGCAAAACTTCCGTTTGCACTTTCCATAATCCTCCTGGGCTTTCCCCTTTGGCCCAAATAAAGTGTTCTCGTACCAAAATTTTTTGGGAAACATCTGGAACCCCTTCCGGTGAATTCTGGAACTCTTGCAGAGACCAAACACTATTATCCCATATATCACTCTTTACCTATGGACCATTCCGGAGCTCCTCTGATGTACGAGATCTCATCCAGAACTTCGAATAACATTCGCTCACCAACATACATAACTCATATAATACTATATCGTCAACGAACATTCAGCGTGCGGACCCTACGGGTTCGAGAACTCTGTAGACATGACCGAGATACCTCTCCGGTCAATAACCAATAGCAGAACATGGATGCCCATATTGGTTCCTACATATTCTACGAAGATCTTTATCGGTTGAACGGTTATGACAACATACGTAATTCCCATTGTCCATCAGCATGTTAGTTGCCCGAGATTCGATCGTCGGTATCTTCATACCTAGTTCAATCGTTACTGGAAAGTCTCTTTACTCGTTCCGTAATACATCACCTTGTGACTAACTCTTTAGTCGTTTGCTTGCAAGCTTATGATGTGTATTACCGAGAGGGCCCAGAGATACCTCTTCGATAGTCAAAGTGACAAATCCTAATCTCGATCTATGCCAACTCAACAAACATCTTCGGAGATACCTGTAGAGCATCTTTATAATCACCCAGTTACGTTGTGACGTTTGATAGCACACAACGCATTGCTCCGGTATCCGGGAGTTACATAATATCATAGCCCAAGGAATATGTATTTGACATGAAGAAAGCAATAACAATATAAATCAATGATCATTATGCTAAGCTAGTGAATGGGTCTTGTCCATCACATCATCCTCCTAATGATGCGATCCCGTTATCAAATGACAACTCATGTCCATGGTTAGGAAACCTTAACCATCTTTGATCAACAAGCTAGTCCAGTAGAGGCTCACTAGGGACACGTTGTTTGTTTATATATTGACACATGTATTAGGGTTTCCGATTAATACAATTCTAGTATGAATAATAAACCTTTATCATGAAATAAGGAAATATAAAACAACAACTTTATTATTGCTTGTAGGGCATATTTCCTTCACAAACTCCGTCATAAGATGATTTGCTTGTCTAATGTATTTCTTGTGTAGTTCAGATGACATTCAGATCATCTGCATACACATAAGCACTACCATTGTTTGAGTAAACCTTCTAACAAAGGAACTCACTCAGTTGGTTATACCACATCCTTGCCGACTACTTCAAGTCATAAAGTGACCTTTGAAGCTTTCACAATACATGTTGCGAATAAATTCAGAATCTTCATTCCATCAGGAATTATCATAGAGATATCTGAATCAAGTTGAAAGTGCGTCTTGGATGCTCTAGACCTTGATGCCTAACCGTCTGAAAGAAGCACAGTCTTCAAAGGTAACAAGTGTCGGATCGATGTAGGATCAATCTCTTCAATGATGCTCAATCACTTTGGGTTTGAAGGTGTTTGGGTTTGGGTTTTGGGTTTTCCTCACTTGATGATTTTCGCTCAAAGTCCTCGAAGGATGGGATGCTCTCAAATTACAAGTGTCAGTTTCTCTCGGAGCAACCAACCAACTAGTGGTTGTAGGGGGCGGCTATTTATAGCCTGGGAGCAGCCCGACATGATAAGACATAAACGTCCTTCAATAATATGACCGTTAGGCGGGTACATATTTTGGGACAGCTGGCGCATAGCACAGCAATGGTCGGAATTTTGACTCACAAATTCCTCAGGGCTATCATGTTCCACACTGTGTAGGCAATCCGCACTGGCGAATTGCTAACTCCTCAGTCAGAACAAATTCCTCAGAGACCAGAAGAACTTCGTCTCTGTCACTGAAGAATATGACTGAACTGTATGAGATTTCCAATGGCTTCACTCGAAG
The DNA here is from genome assembly GCF_018294505.1 of Triticum aestivum. Classification (NCBI taxonomy): domain Eukaryota; kingdom Viridiplantae; phylum Streptophyta; class Magnoliopsida; order Poales; family Poaceae; genus Triticum; species Triticum aestivum. The sequence goes on along the minus strand of NW_025246959.1, from coordinate 415 downwards.
GGATTGGTAGGTGTAGGATTTTGAGTTAAGCATCACATGGAAATTTTTCCTTAGTATTTCCTTGACCCCCTTTAACAGTATGGTGTTTCCTATGACTCAAGAAAGAGAAAATGAAACTACGAAAACAAAAGTCTTCACGCTTCATGTTCCTCGAATGAATTCCAAATCTTCAAGGTCACACCAATTTCTTCACTTTCAAAGTCTTCAGAAATCCGAAGTCTTCAGTCGAAGAACTTCATTTTTAGGGGTCGACTTTCTCTGTAAATATCAAACTCCTCATAGACTTATAGACATGTGTACACTCACAAACGCATCAGTCCCTTAACCTATAAGTCTTCAATACACCAAAATCACTAAGGGGCACTAGGTGCACTTACACAAGTGACTCATACAACTATGCAGTCACAACATCCAT
>NW_025246958.1:0-2460 GCF_018294505.1 Triticum aestivum | reverse complement strand
CACTTTCCAAGAAAGAAAGTCAAATTACCTTATGAACCTATCATGCGTGCTACTTATGAATTTAGTGCCAAAGATGGCACCCGTTAGATCTATCTTTGCTTTTTATGCCTAGCTAGGGGCGTTAAACGATAGCGCTAGTTGGGAGGCAACCCAATTTTCTTTATGTTTTTTTGTTTTTGCTCCTGTTTAGTAATAAATCTTGCATCTACCTTCTAGTTATATGTGCTTTATCTTTTAATTAGTGTTTGTGCCAAGTAGAACCTATAGGATAACCTACGATGATAGTTGATTTGATTCTGCTGAAAAACAGAAACTTTGCGCGCATGAATATAATTTTTTTAAATCACAAGAACGTGCTTTTGCGTTGATTCTTTTTGCTGCTGTTCAATAGACAAATTTTCCAGGACATCCTATTTTGTTACAATTTTTATAGTTCCAGAAGTTTGCGTTAGTTACAGATTGCTAGAGACTATGTGTGTTGTTTGCTTATTTCAATGCATCTATGGCTAGTAAATTAGTTTATAAACCATAAGGAAGCTGGAATACAGTAGGTTTAACACCAAATTAAATAAAGAATGAGTTCATTGCAGTACCTTATGTGGTGGTTTTGTTTTCTTTCACTAACGGAGCTTATAAGATTTCCTGTTGAGTTTTGTGTTGTGAAGTTTTCAAGTTTTGGGTAAAGCTTTTATGGACTATGGAATAAAGGGTGGCAAGAGCCTAAGCTTGGGGATGCTTATCACACCCCAAGATATTCAAGAATATCCAAAAGCCTAAGCTTGGGGATGCCCCGGGAAGGCATCCCCTCTTTCATCTTCGATCATTGGTAACTTTACTTGGAGCTATATTTTATTCGCTACATAATATGTGTTTTGCTTGGAGCGTCGTGTATTATATTAGTCTTTGCTTTTTAGTTTACCACAATCATCCTTGCTGTACACACCTTTTGGGAGAAGCCTATTTGATTAGAATTTGCTAGAATATTCTATGTGCTTCACTTATATCTTTTGAGCTTGATAGTTTTGCTCTAGTGCTTCACTTATATCTTTTAGAGCACGGTGGTGTCTTAATTTTGAAGAAATTAATAGTCTCTCATGCTTCACTTCTATTATTTTGGGAGTCTCTTCAAAAAGCATGGTATTTGCTATTATCATAAAGTTGGTCCTAGAATGATGAACATCCAAGTTGGGTATAATAAAAACTATCATAGAAAAAGAATTGGATGCTATGATCAATATGATGCTTGATAATTGTTTTGAGATATGGAGGTAGTGATATTAAAGTCATGCTAGTTGAGGTGATTATGAAAAATACTTGTGTTGAGGGTTGTGATTCCCGTAGCATGCACGTATGGTGATCCGCTTTGTGATGAAGTTGGAGCACAATTTTATTTATTGAGTGTCTTCCTTATGAGTGGCGGTCGGGGACGAGCAATGGTCTTTTCCTACCAATCTATCCCCCTAGGAGCATGCGCGTAGTGCTTTGTTTTTTTATGACTTCTAGATTTTTGCAACAAGTATATGAGTTCTTTTGATTAATGTTGAGTCCATGGACTATACGCACCCTTTCACCTTTCCACCATTGCTAGCCTCTCTTGTACCGTGCAATTTTCGCCAGTGCCATACACCCACCATACTCCTTCCTCAAGACAGCCACCATACCTACCTATTATGGCATTTCCATAGCCATTCCGAGATATATTGCCATGCAACTTCCCACCGTTCCGTTCATATGACACGCATTACTTTTGTCATATTGCTCTTTGCATGATCATGTAGTTAACATTGTATTTGTGGCAAGGCCACCTTCATAATTTTCATACATGTCACTCTTCATTCATTGCATATCCCGGTACACCGCCGGAGGCATTCATATAGAGTCATATCCTGTTCTAGCTTTGAGTTGTAAATCCATAAAAGTGTGATGATCTTCATTATTAGAACATTTTCCTAGTGAGGAAAGGATGATGAAGACTATGATTCCCCCACAAGTCAGGATGAGACTTCGGACTTACAAAAAGAAAAAAAAGAAAAAAAGAGAAAGGCCAAAAAGAAAAAAAAGAAGGCCAAAGAAAAAAAAGAAAAAAAGAAAATGAGAGAAAAAGAGAGAAAGGACAATGCTACTATCTCTTTTTCCACACTTGTGCTTCAAAATAGCACCATGATCTTCATGATAGAGAGTTTCATATGTTGTCACTTTCATATACTAGTGGGAATTTTTCATTATAGAACTTGGCTTGTATATTCCAATGATGGGCTTCCTCAAAGTGCCCTAGGTCTTCGTGAGCAAGCAAGTTGGATGCACACCCACTTAGTTTCTTTTATTGAGCTTTCATAAATTTATAGCTCTAGTGCATCTGTTGCATGGCAATCCCTACTCACTCACATTGATATCTATTAATGGGCATCTCCATAGCCCGTTGATACGCCTAGTTGATGTGAGACTATCTTCTCCTTTTTT
>NW_025246957.1:0-2460 GCF_018294505.1 Triticum aestivum | reverse complement strand
TCGGCCAAGAATTCCAACAAGTTGACGCCGAAGTGGGAAGGCCCTTATCGGGTAACACGAGTCACTAGGCCCGGCGCAGTCCGCCTGGAAACCAAAGATGCCATTCCAGTGAGCAACTCCTGGAACATCGAGCATCTTCGCAAGTTTTACCCATAAGGCGCCGGGCCTCCCGGCAAGCCACCTTTTGTACAAGCCTTGCTGGCAAGGCACGTAACCCTTTGTACGAAGCCAGGCGTAGACCCTGAGCATAAATAAACGAAGTGCTGGCGCCCTAAGTTATAGCATGCATGCTAGATTGACTCCCTCCCTCGGTTAGAGTTGATAGTGCTTAGCGGCGACTAACCCCTAACATAGAGGTTGAGCTTGCGTCATTTTGTTCCTGTCTATCCTCTTTGGTGCGCAGGGTACATGAATGTTTCCGCCAAGCCAAGTGGAAGGAAGAGAACAAGTTGGCGCTCCGGACCCGGCAAGCCAAGCTTGCCAAGGGCTAAAGACACGAGGGCCCACCCACGGCAAGTCAGGTTTGCCACGGGCTGCAGATTCAGATAAGTTTTCCCATTCCCTGTCGTGCATTTCCGTATAAAACTTGGGACGTACGGAATCTCGTTTTGTTCCAAAGGTGTCGTGCTCACCTCTTTCCTGTCACCCAAGAGCTTCTTGGTTCGGAATATGGTTGTAGCCGAGGCGGCAGGGAAGCAAGCGCAGGGCCCACCGCCACCTCGTCCCTGCCTCCGCCAAAGGCGTGAGTATGGACGAAAGGAGTGGGGAATGGCAAGGCCTGCTGTCGGGCAGTGGTGTTTATATTAAAAATAACAAGGATCTGTTCCTTTGTATGGGCTTTGCCCACACGCACACACAAGACCTGACAAGCCCCCTTTTCCCATTAATATGTTCCATACAGGTATAGTTGTACGGAATATAAACATGAACAAGAAGATTACAAGTGTTAGATCTAAATAAGGCCCGTGGGCTTAAGAATTAAAAAAAGATAAGATGCCCGTAATCCATTTCTTGTCCCTCTCCTCAGCAAATGAAACAAGAAAGCAAAAGGGAAAAAGGGGCGCTTAGGCAAGGTACGAGCAGGAGAAGGCACCAAGAGAACATGCCGGTGGTCGCCTAGGAGAGGGTTGGCGGTGGTGGCGCCGGAGGAAGAGCTGGAAGATGACGCAGTGGTTCGTCAATACGCTATGAAGGTGTCAGTGCCATCGTACTCCGACTTGACGGCGTGCCACCCGCCTTCTTCGCCTTCTCTGGCCTCCCTACGCCAGCCGCCCAAGGAGGCGACCCCAAGAAGTTCAAGGAGCCAGCGACACGGATGATGGGGTCGCCGGTGTCGCCCGGAGCGGCGCCGGACGCTTAGTCGGGCCCGTCATCCTGCCGCCCGCTACCCTCGTGTCACTGCCACTGTCCTCCTCGCCACTCTCGATTGAGGAGGAATCTTCATCATCAAAGGAGCTCTCCACGCAGCACCTTACGCGAGTCCCGAAGTGCCCAAAGACCTTGACGGAGAGGAGGCCGCTCTCCATTAATTTGAAATGGAGAGTAAGCCCCTCCGTCAGGCTGTGGATGCGGGCAAAAGTCTTCCACCCTCGCCGAAGATACATGACGTGAGGGGCGGGGAACTCGACGTCAGCCCATGTGTCGTTGTTCCCGCAGCCCCTCATATGCAGCCGCAGCTCCTGCGACGGGTCTAGCTCCATCTCCCGCGCAAATGGAGTCGGGAGGCGAAGACGACAGTGCGGCGGCTGGCACAACCTGATGAAGAACTCGTAAGGGTTGTCCCTGACGTGGCCCTCCACCGGGGGAGGGGCCACTGGTGGAGGCGAGGCCGGTGCCGCCTCGTCCTCCTCTTCCCCGGGCGCCGCGACGGCCTCGACCACGCCCCCTCCCCCTTCCTCTAACGGCTGGCTCTGCCGCCACAAGCTCTTGGGGAGGAGCGATGCGTTGTCTAGCCGAGACCCTCGCCGCCACCGATGAAGCGTCGCCATGCCCCCTCGCCATGGCAGAAGGAAGGAGGGAGCAGGAATGGGGAGAAGCGGATGACAAAGGATTGAGGGGCGCAGTTCCTCCCGCTCCCCTCTTTATAAAGGGGCGGGGGCGGGGCTCGGCCGCCCCTTTCGGCCAATCCGGCTCATTGAAGTGACAACGGGCAGGGCCGTCGACCGCCCTCCCTACCCAATTGAAGGCACGTGGGGAACCGACCCACGCGCGCGCGACTTCCCGTATCCCGCGCACCTGTCATTCGCTCTGCGTCATGCATGCAGCAAACATGGCGCAAGAGACGGATGCAATGGGACGCGTGGAGCGACGGTTCCCAATTAAGGGCAGTAAATGAGCGGTGGCCCTGCGGTCTCAAGGGGACACGCAAGCTGCCTCTTTACTATCCACCGCAAGATGACGCCAGCGTGCTTCGGTCACGCACGCGCGCGCGACCCCCACGTCACGCGTCTAGTGCGGGTC
>NW_025246956.1:0-2460 GCF_018294505.1 Triticum aestivum | reverse complement strand
GGCTGGGACGAGCAGCAAGGTAGGAGAAGCGGGGCTTGCCGGTGGGGATGGCTGTCAGTGGTCGCATGAGGGACGGCGGCCTGGTGGTGGAGCTTGACAGTGAGGTGGCCATGGCTGGCGCCGGGCACGAGGTGAGGACGAGGACCAGAGGAAGGGGAGGTCGTTGTCGCGGGAACGGTGACGCGAGAGCTGCTGGAGCTCGGGGAAGCTCCTGGAGGTGCCCGTGTTCAACGACGGGGCTGACGAGGCCGTCGGGAACGCCGACGACTTGCAGGCTCGAAGGCAGAGGAGCTCGAGGGAGAGGCTCAGGAGGAAGGAGCACGGTGGGGTGGCCAAGGACGGTCGCCATGGGGATGCAGGCAGCGGAGAGGCGCGGGGCGTCGTGGCCAAGCGGAGGGAGGAGGAGGCGCGGATGGGATGGCGCCGGTCGCCGATGTCAGGGCCCGTGGTGGAGCTCATGGTGGTTGGTGGTGGCTCGGGACGAGGATGGACGCAGGGGAGAGGCGGTCGGAAATGGGGAAAGGGCGTCGCTCCACTGTGCATGCCTGTGTTTGAGTGGCGGCGCGAGGTGGGGAGCGAGGAGGACGGGGATCGATTAGGAGAGAGCTAGGGTTAGATAGGGGATCGGGCTAGGTTATAGGGATTAGATGGGTTGTGGGGATGGATGGGCCAGCCTGGGCTGTCTCTCTCCTCCATCTCTCTCATACTTTCTTTAACAGAAAATAATTAGAGAGAAGAAAAGTAAGAGAGGGTTAGGGAAAGAAGTCGGACATGGGGATTATTTTCCCGGACTCACAAAAATGTGAGGAATTTGGCAAAAATAGACTGAGGATTTTTAGAGGAACTAAAATCCAAACTTGTTGAATTTAACTCAAACAAGTTTGAATTTCAAAACCCATTCAAATGAACTCCAAATGGGTTGAAATTATAGTGGGTGACCCTACACACCAGATGTAATTTACGGGCAGATTTGGAACATCCATGGGGAAGTAAAATTACAACTCAATTATACTAAAAGGTCGAAAAGGAAGGATAGAAAGTTGAGTCCGATAAAAGAAGAATTGAAGAATAATGCAAATGTGTTATGGGTGATTTCCAGTTAATGGAATATTTATTATAGCTCCCTAATAATATTGGGAGTATATGTTATAAAGAGAAATCACCATGTGAATTCCCTCATTTTAAATGGATCGAAGATCCATGCCATTTATTTAGCTGAGTTTTAAAAAGGGTTGCATGATGACATGATGCAATGCAAGAGATGACATGATGCAATGCAAAAGATACAATGATGAAATGCAACAAACAAAATAAAATCCACGACGAAACTCAGGCTCCATGGAAGGCATCCGGAGCGTCGGTCTCGGGGTGTTACATCTAGGGCTTTAGCTTAGTGGTCGTGTCCTATAGTCAGCGTGTGCTCTAATACCATCTTGTAGCGACCAGACCTCAAACAGTCTAGTCTCTGTGCATCAGTGTCATCCCTGGATCGGTAATGCTAACACGCACAGTACTTGAGGATTTATAACAGAGAAGCAATCACACACTTATTAATCGAATGTCTCAAAAGAGAACTTATTACAATAATATGGCTTAAGGCCATCTAAAATCGATAACAGCGGAAGGCTTGGAAGATAAAGTGAGTTCATCAACTCCAACGGCATAGCTGAGTGAAAGACAACGACCTATGGCACCTTACTCGTTGTCTGAAAAGTCTGCAACATGAAACGTTGCAGCCCGAAATGGGTCAGCACATGGAATATGCTGGCAATGTAACACATAGAGAATTGAACAGAATAATAACTATCAGTACATGCATATATGGCTGGTGGAAAGCTCTATGGTTACAGTTTTGCAGATAGCCAATTTTTCCCTACAACAAAGGAATAAATTTTATTTAACAATCATGGTGGTTGTTAAACATTGAGAAGGTTCCTCCAGCTCAATCCCAATTAAACATCATCATTAAACCCAATCAAATTAATTTAGAGTGATGAGATCAACATGATAATCCAAGAACTAGATACTCAAGATGTCCATAACTGGGGACACGGCTAACCATGATTAGTTTGTACACTCTGCAGAGGTTTTCGCACTTTTCCCCACAAGACTCGAATACATCCATGGTCGGAGATTTGAGACACACTCTTTCTAAAGCATTAACTCTCTACTCTGGGTAGACAGTATCACCTACAACCCACTACATCTGCTAGTCTACCTCTTTAAGAGCTTCACGCAACTTACTCAACTATGCCAGAGCCCATATTGGCTTGTGGCTGCACGCGGAAGTTTCTAGCATGAATAATCTTATGATCCCTTTGAGCCTGGGTGGCGGACCGTAGGATGATCACACGAGTACTCCGGGATATCCTAGGACAACACTGGATTCTCCAGGTGCTGTGACAACCACTGGGTACTCCAGGGTGCCTCAAGCAATCCACCCAGATGTGTATTTAAGTA
>NW_025246955.1:0-2460 GCF_018294505.1 Triticum aestivum | reverse complement strand
GACCCGCACTAGACGCGTGACGTGGGGGTCGCGCGCGCGTGCGTGACCGAAGCACGCTGGCGTCATCTTGCGGTGGATAGTAAAGAGGCAGCTTGCGTGTCCCCTTGAGACCGCAGGGCCACCGCTCATTTACTGCCCTTAATTGGGAACCGTCGCTCCACGCGTCCCATTGCATCCGTCTCTTGCGCCATGTTTGCTGCATGCATGACGCAGAGCGAATGACAGGTGCGCGGGATACGGGAAGTCGCGCGCGCGTGGGTCGGTTCCCCACGTGCCTTCAATTGGGTAGGGAGGGCGGTCGACGGCCCTGCCCGTTGTCACTTCAATGAGCCGGATTGGCCGAAAGGGGCGGCCGAGCCCCGCCCCCGCCCCTTTATAAAGAGGGGAGCGGGAGGAACTGCGCCCCTCAATCCTTTGTCATCCGCTTCTCCCCATTCCTGCTCCCTCCTTCCTTCTGCCATGGCGAGGGGGCATGGAGACGCTTCATCGGTGGCGGCGAGGGTCTCGGCTAGACAACGCATCGCTCCTCCCCAAGAGCTTGTGGCGGCAGAGCCAGCCGTTAGAGGAAGGGGGAGGGGGCGTGGTCGAGGCCGTCGCGGCGCCCGGGGAAGAGGAGGACGAGGCGGCACCGGCCTCGCCTCCACCAGTGGCCCCTCCCCCGGTGGAGGGCCACGTCGGGGACAACCCTTACGAGTTCTTCATCAGGTTGTGCCAGCCGCCGCACTGTCGTCTTCGCCTCCCGACTCCATTTGCGCGGGAGATGGAGCTAGACCCGTCGCAGGAGCTGCGGCTGCATATGAGGGGCTGCGGGAACAACGACACATGGGCTGACGTCGAGTTCCCCGCCCCTCACGTCATGTATCTTCGGCGAGGGTGGAAGACTTTTGCCCGCATCCACAGCCTGACGGAGGGGCTTACTCTCCATTTCAAATTAATGGAGAGCGGCCTCCTCTCCGTCAAGGTCTTTGGGCACTTCGGGACTCGCGTAAGGTGCTGCGTGGAGAGCTCCTTTGATGATGAAGATTCCTCCTCAATCGAGAGTGGCGAGGAGGACAGTGGCAGTGACACGAGGGTAGCGGGCGGCAGGATGACGGGCCCGACTAAGCGTCCGGCGCCGCTCCGGGCGACACCGGCGACCCCATCATCCGTGTCGCTGGCTCCTTGAACTTCTTGGGGTCGCCTCCTTGGGCGGCTGGCGTAGGGAGGCCAGAGAAGGCGAAGAAGGCGGGTGGCACGCCGTCAAGTCGGAGTACGATGGCACTGACACCTTCATAGCGTATTGACGAACCACTGCGTCATCTTCCAGCTCTTCCTCCGGCGCCACCACCGCCAACCCTCTCCTAGGCGACCACCGGCATGTTCTCTTGGTGCCTTCTCCTGCTCGTACCTTGCCTAAGCGCCCCTTTTTCCCTTTTGCTTTCTTGTTTCATTTGCTGAGGAGAGGGACAAGAAATGGATTACGGGCATCTTATCTTTTTTTAATTCTTAAGCCCACGGGCCTTATTTAGATCTAACACTTGTAATCTTCTTGTTCATGTTTATATTCCGTACAACTATACCTGTATGGAACATATTAATGGGAAAAGGGGGCTTGTCAGGTCTTGTGTGTGCGTGTGGGCAAAGCCCATACAAAGGAACAGATCCTTGTTATTTTTAATATAAACACCACTGCCCGACAGCAGGCCTTGCCATTCCCCACTCCTTTCGTCCATACTCACGCCTTTGGCGGAGGCAGGGACGAGGTGGCGGTGGGCCCTGCGCTTGCTTCCCTGCCGCCTCGGCTACAACCATATTCCGAACCAAGAAGCTCTTGGGTGACAGGAAAGAGGTGAGCACGACACCTTTGGAACAAAACGAGATTCCGTACGTCCCAAGTTTTATACGGAAATGCACGACAGGGAATGGGAAAACTTATCTGAATCTGCAGCCCGTGGCAAACCTGACTTGCCGTGGGTGGGCCCTCGTGTCTTTAGCCCTTGGCAAGCTTGGCTTGCCGGGTCCGGAGCGCCAACTTGTTCTCTTCCTTCCACTTGGCTTGGCGGAAACATTCATGTACCCTGCGCACCAAAGAGGATAGACAGGAACAAAATGACGCAAGCTCAACCTCTATGTTAGGGGTTAGTCGCCGCTAAGCACTATCAACTCTAACCGAGGGAGGGAGTCAATCTAGCATGCATGCTATAACTTAGGGCGCCAGCACTTCGTTTATTTATGCTCAGGGTCTACGCCTGGCTTCGTACAAAGGGTTACGTGCCTTGCCAGCAAGGCTTGTACAAAAGGTGGCTTGCCGGGAGGCCCGGCGCCTTATGGGTAAAACTTGCGAAGATGCTCGATGTTCCAGGAGTTGCTCACTGGAATGGCATCTTTGGTTTCCAGGCGGACTGCGCCGGGCCTAGTGACTCGTGTTACCCGATAAGGGCCTTCCCACTTCGGCGTCAACTTGTTGGAATTCTTGGCCGA
>NW_025246954.1:0-2461 GCF_018294505.1 Triticum aestivum | reverse complement strand
TCAGAAGATCAAGGAGAAAAATCCTTCGATCACCGAAGATGACTACAACGACTTCAAGATCAATTGCTCGAGCACCGCAAGCTCCCAATCAAGTGAGTGGGGGAAACAAATGCGGGAGCTGAACATAGGGGAACACACACTCGGTCCCGGCGGTTACAAAGTGGCGGAGCCTATATGGGACAAGGAGGAGGCGGACCGTGCCGAGCAAGGCCTACCGCCCCTCTTCGATAAATACGGTGACAAGCAGACCAGGAACTTTGTCAGGGCCCGGTACAAGAAGGACCCGAAAACAAAGGAGCTTACCACGGATCCGAAGACCAGGCAGCTTGAGCTTGTTCTGGTAAGGAATACACCCCCGCGTAATTAGCTCCATATGGTTGCATTCTAATTAATGAATCCAAATTTCTAAATTGTTCACAATCCTTCCGCAGGCGACTGAAAGCAGTAGCGCAGGGTCGACTAAGAGCAACCCTTGGGACACCACTCTAAATAGGGGGTTGAATGTAATGAAGAACAAGGATAAGCTCAGTAAGCCGACGTCAGCTGGTCGTGTGGCCGGCAAAGGCTTGTCGACAAAATGGGGGTCATACTATACCGCTGGTGTGCGGAAGGAGAAAAAGACCAGCTCGGAAAGCCAGGCGCGAGAGGTTCAAGAACTCAAGGCACAGGTGGCGCGGATTCCGGAGATTGTCCAAGAGCAAGTGGAACAACGACTCGGAGCGGCGATCACCGCCCTTGTGCCTACCTTGATCTCGGGGTTGAGTGCGTGGATTGCGGGCGGCCAACAGGGGCCGCCCCCGATTCCTAGCTTCACGGCCAGCAACTCGCATAATGCGATGGCGGGGCCATTGGTGCCTCCGGCGGAGGCGACATTGGTGTCTCCGACGCCGGCACGGGAGCTTAATGCACCTGGGTGTACGCCGGCCGGCACCTCTGCAGCAAGCGGCACCTCCGTCAACTGCACGCCCGCCGTTGGCGGTGCGTCGACATTAGCCGAGCTCGACGCCATCATCACGGTAACTAATTAAGCCTCTCTCGGCCGAGGACTTCATCTCCTTGCCTTTGACTGGGCATCCCTGACGCCCTACATGTTTTTGCAGGGCGCCGCCGACGTTCCGTGCACTCTCCTCCACTTCGTGAATAACGAGTTGGTCGATGTCGCCAAGGGCAAAATCGTTCAACCGGGCAACCCCTTGTTCCATGGTACCCAGATGCCACCCAACTTGTTTAGGGTTCAACTGGTTCGGGTGCTGCCAGGCTGCGATGACTTGTTACCTCCGATTCGACCCGTCGGGGCCGACGATGAAGACGTGATGACCCTCAGCGCCTGCCTGAGCTGGCCCCTGCTTTGGCCGAAGAGCCAGATTCGTTTGGGGGCGGGGGACACCACCCCAAAGACAACACCGCCAGTCATGCCGGCGCCAAGTCGGCCCCATGGCAAGACCGTCGTAACGGTGCCGGACATCCCTATGCCACTGGATCCAAACATGCATATGGCACAGGATCAGAACGACGACGACGACGACGATGATACATTTGGCAATGTCGATCAGTACTTTGCCGAACATGGGTACGATGGCGACTTCATGGGGCCTCCTTCTCAAGAACCAAACCCAACAAAAGACGTGTGCGATCTAGCTGGTACCGCGGAGAAGCCAAGTTGCAACAGGCGTCGTCTGACGTTCAGCTCTCAGGAGACGCCTCCAGCTGCCGACTTCACCGAGCCTCAGATAGGCGAGGTGCGAAATATTATCAGCCCAACACACTCAAGAAGGCGGTCTGTGAGCAGAACTCGGTCCCATTACAGGAGAAGAAGAAGGCACGCAAAAGAAAGACTAAGAAGGGTGCGAGCCAGCCGGCACCGAGTACGATCCGTGCTCAGGACGGGCCACCTTCACCGCAGGATATCTCGAGGAGGGTGCATGTGGCGTGTAGGGCGATGCTACCGACAAATATGCTCAATGCCGCAACCGGTGCTATGCGGAGTCTGCATGACAGTGTTCTTTCTTTGGAGAAGCGGCGTCTCAGGGAGAAGGATGTGGCATACCCAGTTTTCGCGGCCAAGGTGCCAGAGGGCAAGGGCTTTGTGGATAACTCCATCGGGCGTACGATCGTCCTGCGTTTTGATGACATCCACGCTATGTTGAACCTTCATCCGCTGCACTACACCTTCGTTCGGCTATTTTCGCTGAGTATGGAGATGCGGATCATTCGCGACAAGACCCCGGACATCGTGATAGTCGACCCCTTCTACATGCGTGCCAAGATCTTGGGCAGCGCTGGGGACCGGCAAGTCGCGAGTTCTTACCTCGAAGGCGTCATTCTGGCAAACCAAGATAAGGATAACTTCCTCGTGCCTTACTTTCCCGAGTAAGTCCTCCCCTCAACCGGCCCGTAACATATGAATTCTTACATTTTGATCGTTTTTCTTTTAACATTCCGTGTTTTCTGCAGTGACACA
>NW_025246953.1:0-2461 GCF_018294505.1 Triticum aestivum | reverse complement strand
TGGTCCTGGTTTCATGCATGTTCAAGCAACTTATACCTATTGTATAAGTGAAATCAAATAAATGACATTTAACTAACCACTTATGGAGTTTGATTTTGAACCTTGAGTTCAAACCAACTTCATTTAACTCGTTGCTAGTTGCATTAGGTCAATCAACAGCATATTGCCATGTCATGATCATGCATCATATTGTTGCGTTGCATTGATTGTGTTTCCTCTCTGTTGTCAGTGCTTGTCCCCTCTCAGTAGATGTGGTTTCGACGATGAGTTCGATGACACCGATGAAGAGCTATACTATCTTCAGAAGTGCCAAGCAAGCAAAACCCCCTTGTTCATTCCGATACAATCCCACTCTCGCTTCTGCTCTCTTTTACTGCATTAGGACTACAACGATTCAACTGTTACATGCTGCGGTAGTTGAACCCCTTTCCTCTGCATGACCAGTCATTTCCATAGTAAATAGATGAAACCCACTAGCATGAGTAGGAGTTGTTTGAGTCCTGATGTGCCTACTCATTCATGCTTGCTGTCATGCCTGCTACTGCTTAGAGTTGAGTCAGGTCTGATTCATCGAGGATGAATTGGAATGTGTGAACAGGTCCTACTATTGAGAGCGAAGTGTGTGAACACGATTTGGTAAAGGTAGCAGTGAGAGGCCATGTACGAGTACATGGTGGGTTGTCTCATTGAAACCGTCCTCAGGAACTGAGTTCTGTTCTGTGATCCAAGATAGTTACTACCACACATTGGGTTCCGGTAACTCGACCCCTCTCGGCTTATTAATCGCCTCGATCTCTGTCCAGGAGTTGCAACTAGTTTCTGGTGTTTGTAAGATATGTGTTGGGGGCGTGCGTAGCGCTGACCCTAGGGCTCGGCTATGATGAGGTAGAGACATGAGGCACGGTGTACCGAGACGCCCGTTTGGTGCCTCGGGAACCCTGCTCTCATCGTTTGGGGCAGTGAGCGAAACCTCGGTCGGATCTCCTTGCGGATGGAACCCGAATAGGCGATAAACCTGGACTAGAGACTTGTATGGTTAGTCAAGTCGTCGCCGACACCCTCGCCAGGCTTCCGCTTGAAGGTTGCCGAGATACATGACGTGTACATGGCGGTAAGTGGCGAGAGCATGTGTGAAGAAGTACACCCCTGCAGGGTTAACATGATCTATTCGAATAGCCGCGTCCGCGGTAAAGGACTACTGGGTTGCTTGTGCAGTTCATAGACAAGTGAAAGTGGATACTCTAAAATAAGCAAGATAAGCGTGAGTGCTATGGATGGCCTTCTCGTAGGGAGACAGGAGCGGATCCATAGTGGTGTATTGATATGGTGAATATGTGGAGTCGTGTGCGCCACCTCAAAGAGTTACCAACAGTCGTAGTACATGATAACCACTGAGTCAAAGCTGGCTTACTGCAGTTAAACTCCACCACCCCTTTGTTGATACTGATGCATATGTAGATAGTTCTGATATAAGTCTTGCTAGGTACATTTGTACTCACGTTTGCTTAATTTATGTTTTTGCAGAGAGACTTCAGTCTCACTAGTAGTTCCGCGTGGACTTCGACGTTTAGTTTGTTACCTCAGCTACGATCTTGTACCCTTGGGAGGGTCTTGTAGATAGTCAGGCTTCTCAGCCTTTTTCATTTGTAGTTGTCTGTACTCAGACATGTTATGCTTCTGTTGCTTGTATGCTCTGTATCTTGGGTCATGTGACCCCTGTTTGTAATAAATGCTATGTGGCTCTTCAGGGACTTTATCTATTTGAGTTGTTGAGTTATGTTGTGATGCCATGTTGTACAACACATACTTGCATGTTATGCATATGTGTAACGTGTATTGCTATGTGTGGGATCCGACAAACTTGTTGTTCATTCTTGGTAGCCTCTCTTATGGGGAAATGTCTCCTAGTGCTTCCACTGAGCCATGGTAGCTTGCTACTGCTCCGGAACACTTAGGCTGGCCGACATGTGTCCTTCTTCGTTCCTGTGTCTCTCCCTTCGTGGAAATGTCATGCGTTATTCCTTTAAGTCCTTGTAGCTTGCTACGACTTGGGTTCATACGTTGATGATCGACACGTTCGTTGCTGGGTCATGTATGCCTGTTCATATAAGTTAGTGCCACTTTGGCTCTACGACTAGTCATGTCGGCCCGGTTTCTCTGTCATATGGATGCTAGCGACACTATCATATACGTGAGCCAAAAAGCGCGTGAGGCCGCAAAGCACTACTAAAAAACGACTATAGCTAATATGAACATTAATGGCGCACCATGTATGTGGTGCGTCATTAGTGGCCATATTACTAATAGCGCACCTGGTGTGTGGTGCGCCATTACTAGTTTTGTCCTAGCCCCACATCCCTCCCCAGACTTAGCAGTGGCGCACCAGGGAAAGTGCGCCATTACTAGTTTTTAACTAGTAATGGCGCACCAGTAATAGATGCGCCATTGCTATGTGTACGTA
>NW_025246952.1:0-2461 GCF_018294505.1 Triticum aestivum | reverse complement strand
TGGTCGATGTGGAAGCAGCGGAATGCTTGTGTCTTCAACCGAACAGAGCAACAGTTAGACGAGCAGGTCCTGGCAAACAACATCTTAGATGAAATTAAGGAGTGGAAACTAGCTAGAGGCGGAGTAGGTGGTTTACAACGTTTTGTGAGAGTGTAGTTTATTTTTTGTTGTTGTGGCGTCGGTGGGCTAATGACGGTGTTCGCACTACTATCAGCTTCTTGTAATCAAATTTCTCCCTTCTATAAAATTATGGCACGCATTTTGCGTACCCTCGAAAAAAAACTACTAGTACTCCCTCCGTTTTTTATTAACTCTGCATATTAGGTTTGACCGAAGTTTATTTGTTATTGTATATGTTATTATTTTTTGTTATAAACTTTGTGAGAGTTTGCAAAACGCCTTTGACCAATGCTAATAGGCGGACTTAAATAAAAATGGAGGGAGTACACATTTGTTTTCTTAGTTTGTAGTGGAATTAATCATTTGTTTTAACCGTGAAATAAACATATTAGGCTACTGACTTTGGATGTAATGGTTTATACAATTCAATAGTTAGAATCATTGTTGAATTCCAAGATGTATACGAGGTCAATAGTACTTCACAATATGCTCAAACTCCCATAATCCCTGTCAAATGAAATTTAAATGCATTTCATAGTTATTGCTTTGCAGGATGCAACAAAACCAACCATAACTCTACATGATCCATTATAAAGCAACATTTTGAACACATCCCAATGTGTGAATGAGACATGTAGAGAGATCTTGCAAAGATGGAGCAAATAGGGCGGGAAAGATTGTATGTATGTGTGCGATAGAGTAGGAGACAAACCTTACTAGAGAGAGTGAGAGAGAAAGAGAGAGGAAGAAGTTAGGTCTGTGAGAAAGATGGAGACATGTAATATACGTGAGATGCGTCTGCATCTGGTTTTTGTACATGTGGAAGAAGAAGAGACAACGGGTTTGATGAGAGAGATGGAAAAACGTGGATGAGAGGGGAAGGATCTCATGGGTTGAGGGATTGATAATTTTGTGTGGGAGAGGGGGGGGGAGGAGTTAGTCAGCCTTCGTCACATCATCCTGCTTCCAAATGGCCCCGCATTCTCTAGTGCAGTGTGGTCGCTGATGACCCACAAGTATAGGGGATCTATCGTAGGCCTTTCGATAAGTAAGAGCGTCGAACCCAACGAGGAGCAAAAGGAAATGACAAGAGGTTTTCAGTAAGGTATTCTCTGCAAGCACTGAAATTGTAGGTAATAGATAGTTTTGTGATAAGATAAATTGTAACGGGTAACAAGCAATGAAAGTAAATAAGGTGCAGCAAGGTGGCCCAGTCCTTTTTGTAGAAAAGGACAAGCCTGGACAATTTCTTATAATGGGAAAAGCGCTCCCGAGGACACATGGGAATTATCGTCAAGCTAGTTTCATCACGCTCATCTGATTCGCGTTCGGTACTTTGATAATTTGATATGTGGGTGGACCGATGCTTGGGTACTGCCCTTACTTGGACAAGCATCCCACTTATGATTAACCCCTATTGCAAGCATACACAACTACAAAAGAAGTATTAAGGTAAACCTAACCATATCATGAAACATATGGATCCAAATCAGCCCCTTACGAAGCAACGCATAAACTAGGGTTTAAGCTTCTGTCACTCTAGCAACCCATCATCTACTTATTACTTCCCAATGCCTTCCTCTAGGCCCAAATAATGGTGAAGTGTCATGTAGTCGATGTTCACATAACACCACTAGAGGAGAGACAACATACATCTCATCAAAATATCAAACGAATAGCAAATTCACATGACTACTAATAGCAAGACTTCACCCATGTCCTCAGGAACAAACGTAACTACTCACAAAGCATATTCATGTTCATAATCAGAGGGGTATTAATATTCATTAAGGATCTAAACATATGATCTTCCACCAAGTAAACCAATTAGCATCAACTACAAGGAGTAATCAACACTACTAGCAACCCACAAGTACCAATTTGTGGTTTGGATACCAGATTGGATACAAGAGATGAACTAGGGTTTTGAGAGGAGATGGTGCTGGTGAAGATGTTGATGGAGATTGACCCTCTCCCGATGGGAGGATCGTTGGTGATGACGATGGTGATGATTTCCCCCTCCCGGAGGGAAGTGTCCCTGGCAGAACAGCTCTGCCGGAGCTCTAGATTGGTTCCGCCAAGGTTCCGCCTCGTGGTGGCGGAGTTTCATCTCGTAAGCTTGCTCATGATTTTTTCCAGGGTAAAAGCCTTCTTATAGCATAAGATGGACACCGGAGGGCCACCAAGGGGCCCAAGAGACAGGGGGCGCGCCCAGTAGGGGTGGGCGCGCCCCCCACCCTCCTGGCCAGGGTGTGGGCCCCCTGAGGTGTTTCTTCCGCTCTATAATTCTTATTAATTCCAAAAATAAGTTTCATGGAGTTTCAGGATTTTTGGAGCAGTG
>NW_025246951.1:0-2461 GCF_018294505.1 Triticum aestivum | reverse complement strand
CACAATGGAAGATTGTCCATCAATTCTTCGGTCGTACAATTTTTCTGAAACTAAAACTGAACAAAACTAGTGTAAGCTTCATTGTCTCTGGAATTTTAAACAACGCCAAAAGGTGTAAATTACACTTTGGACATGTGTCGTTCAAATATTTTACCCAGGTCTGTTATTTATAGGGCTCCGGCATGCATAATTAGCCCATCTTTTATTTATTTTTGTGTAATTGTAAGTTCAATGGTATCCCTAGTGCTCTAATTTACAGTTTGGACCTCTTCATGTTATACCACATAATTATCTTGTAATTGCTCTCATCTTTGTCTCCATAATTTGTATGGAAACCAAAGTGTTGTAGATTACAATTTGCTTTGCATATAATTTACTGTATATTTAAGTTTGTAATTTCAGTTGTCCGCCACTGTACCTTTAGTGTAAACCCAAGTGCTGCAGTTTACAGTTGGCTTTATATAGGATTTACTAAATAACTAATTCGTTGTTTCAGTTGTTAGTCACAAAATTTATTGTAAACGTTGATGTAACATTCCCTATTGCTATAGTTTTACTTTTGTTTTGTACAAGTTTCAGTCTCCAAGTAACTTGTGTTTTTTATATTTATTGTTACTAGTGAATGCTAATGCAAGGGTACATTCTAGTTCATCCTTTTTAGAGTTGGTTGTTTATGATCTAGGATGTGTGATGTACAGTTGGAGTATGCTATGATTAATTTATTGTGTCCATATCATTTCTCTCCTTCTGTGTTTTACTGCATCATTGAGTTTTAGGTGTAGTATTCTAATTCTTGTTCTTTCTTTTTAATGAAATCCAGTGTTGTAGTGTTTGCTCAGGTTTGTAACCCGTACATTCAGTTATATCTCTCTATTGTCTATGCTAGTTCTTCAGATGAACTGATCCATGACTTACATATTGAGTGTATATCATGTTCATCCTAGATTCTCTATAATTTATGACCTATAGCTCTGTATTTTTTGTGTAATTGACTGTAACTTACATTGGAAACTTGATTTGAGCAGATAGGAATTGATCATGACGGGAGATGTAGATAGTTGTGAAAATTTTGATGGAAACGAAAGAATCGTGTACATGCATTTATTACTCTAGATTACCTTTCCTGGTAATCACATAGAGGACTTTATTGGCTCGGTGTATGCTTTCTGCTATCCAGGTCCTCAACCCTTTTTTCTTGTTTTCTCAGGTCCATTCTAATTCTTTCCATAGTGATATTTGGTTCAATCCATTCTCTAGCAAATTACTTGCTATCGGTCCAGTGGAACCCGTTATGGTACTATATAGGGATGTCGGTGGATGTACATATATGGAAGGATTGGTCATTCACAGACATACAAGAGAAACATGTACATTTTTTTTGAAAGCCTATCGGTATTTTATTTCACAGTCAAAAGAGTTACATCATTTATTACATAAGAGAAATATGTGCATACATGTGTCAGTTTTCTATTTGTTCCAAAATTTAGCCGCGTTTTCATTCACCTTATATATTCATTGATGGATTGACAACTAATGCAATATGGAGATGTTGAAATATTAGTTAAGATGCAGTGCATATTATTCTCGGACTCTTTATGCAAAGGAAAAAATATGGGTTATGTGATGATGGCATGTCTGTCTCACTTGTTTTTTGGTGAGAGAAGATTGTTACTTTTATGGTTTTATCTTTGGGCCTTTTGATCACGTTTATCATGTTGTCTTTGTATTGCCATTAGTCGTTGCTCATTTATTGTAAATGTGCGTTGCTGATTATTTCCTATAATTTCAGGCTTTTCCTATAATTCCATTCAAATTCTTTCCATAGTGTTATTTGGTTCAATCCATTCTCTAGCAAATTACTTGCTATCGGTCCAGTGGAACTCGTTATGGTACTATATAGGGATGTCGGTGGATGTACATATATGGAAGGATTGGTCATTCACAGACATACAAGAGAAACATGTACATTTTTTTTTGAAAGCCTATCGGTATTTTATTTCACAGTCAAAAGAGTTACATCATTTATTACATAAGAGAAATATGTGCATACATGTGTCAGTTTTCTCTTTGTTCCAAAATTTAGCCGCGTTTTCCTTCACCTTATATATTCATTGATGGATTGACAACTAATGCAATATGGAGATGTTGAAATATTAGTTAAGTATAATGTTTGATCTATACTATATGTCATCCATAATTGTTTTTGACTTCTTATTACTTCTTTGCTGCAATCCCTCTCACAAAAAGATGCAGTGCATATTATTCTCGGACTCTTTATGCGAAGGAAAAAATATTGGTTATGTGATGATGGCATGTCTGTCTCACTTGTTTTTTGGTGAGAGAAGATTGTTACTTTTATGGTTTTATCTTCGGGCCTTTTGATCACGTTTATCATGTTGTCTCTGTATTGCCATTAGTCGTTGCTCATTTATCGTAAATGTGCGTTGCTGATTATTTCCTA
>NW_025246950.1:0-2461 GCF_018294505.1 Triticum aestivum | reverse complement strand
GCGTCCCCGAGCCCGCTTCGACGCCCACTGCAACCGCGGTGAGCTACGCCACCGTTTCCCCCTCTTCTTCCCCTCGTTCCCTCACCGTAGCTGCATCCCCACCTCGGCCGAACCTCCGCCGTCGCCGAGCTCGCCGTCGACGCAGCTCCGGTGACCACTTGGTCACCCCG
Source organism: Triticum aestivum (assembly GCF_018294505.1). Classification (NCBI taxonomy): domain Eukaryota; kingdom Viridiplantae; phylum Streptophyta; class Magnoliopsida; order Poales; family Poaceae; genus Triticum; species Triticum aestivum. The sequence goes on along the minus strand of NW_025246950.1, from coordinate 2,291 downwards.
GCGAGTCCAACGCGTTCACAGAACCCAGTAGAGCCTCCCTAGCGCCTCACTTTGCTCGACTTCGAGCTCCAGCACCACTCCCGTGCACGACCGAACCCCGGCGGCCGCAGCTGAGCTCGCCGCCGTCGACTCCGGCCACCCCGACCCCAACGGACTCCGCCAAGAGCCGCGGGTCGTCCTCAGCTTCACTCCGGTGGTCGCCACGTTCCATTTGGTGGCCGAAACGACCAAAACCACTATCGCCGCCGCACTGTTGGTCGCCGCCGGCCAGAATTCCGGCGAGCTGACGTGGCCTAGCTGATTAACCACTAATCCATCACCTACTGACGCTGACAAGTGGGCCCCAGGGGTTAGTCAAAGCTAACCAGCCCGGGGTCAACGCGGGATTAGCCCCTGTGACACTGACGTGTGGACCCCACACGTCAGGTTTGACCCGAGCCAGCCCTGTTGACCTGCTGATGTCACTGTGATGTCAGGCTGACGCAGTAAATGATATTTCTGGATTTAAATTAAATCAGGAAATTCTAGAATATTATTTAAACTTCAAAAATTCATAACTTTTATTCTGTAACTCCAAATTGGACAAATAATATATGAAAAATGATCAGAAAAATCCAATCTATCCATCTGTACTATTTTCATGCATGATCAAACAAGTTAACTTGATGTTTCAATCAGAACAAGAAAAGGCACTTTAAAAGGCCATTTTTGAATTGGAATTTGAATCTTTGATTCAAATTTGCCCAAACACATCTGGTTTTAGTTGCATTAGCCCAACACACTCATATTGCCATGTTTCATGCATGCATCATATTGTTGCACATTGTTTGGTAATGCCTGTGTATCGTTATCCTTTGCGACAGGATCTGTTCCCGAGGAGTACCGTGATTACCCTAACGAGGAATCGTATCCGTGCAACGAACCATCAGGCAAGCAACCAACCATTTGATCATATCGATACAATCCCATGTTCTCGCTCCTGCTCTCTTTTACTGCATTAAGACAACGCGATTCAAACTGCTGTGTGCTACGGTAGTTGAACCCATTTCCTCTGCATGACCTGTCATTGCCACAGTAACTAGATGAAACCCACTAGCATGTGTAGGAGTTGATTGAGCCATATGTATGTGTTGTTCCTACCTTGCTATGCCTGCTATGCTTAGAGTTGTGTCAGGTCTGGTTCATCTGGGTGATGGGCTAGAGTGAAATGATTATGTCAGTAATGAGAGTAGTGTGATGAACACGATTTGGTAAAGGTATCGATGAGAGGCCATGTAGGAGTACATGGTGGGTTGTTTCATTGAAGCCGACCTTAAGCACTGAGATCTGTATGTGTGATTTAAGAATCAGCTACTACCATGCATTGGGCCCGAAACCAATGGACCCTCTCGACTTCTTATTCACCCTAGTTCTCCGTCCAGGAGTTGCAAGTAGTTTCTGGTGTTTGTAGCCTACTGGAGGCCGTGGACAGCGCTGACCGTAGGGGTGGGCTGTGATGCGGTAGGTACGTGGCACGGTGTACCGAATACCCGTTAGGTATCTCGGGAACCCTGTTCACATCGTTCGGGACCGTATGGGAAACCTCGGCCGGACTCCCTGCGGATGGAACCTGAATAGGCGATAAACCTGGACTGGAGGCTTAGGTGATTAGGTAGGTCGTGGCCGACACCCACGTTGGGCTTCCGCTTGAAGGTTGCCGAGTACATGTCGTGTAAACGACGATAAGTGGTGAGAGCGTGTATGAAGAAGTACACCCCTGCAGGGTTAACATGATCTATTCGAATAGCCGCGTCCGCGGTAAAGGACTACTTGGTTGCCTATACAGTTCATAGACAAGTAAATGGAAACTGTTAAAAGCCTCAAGATAAGTGTGAGTGCCGAGGATGGCTCTTCCGTAGGAAGACGGAGGTGGATCCTCGGTAGTGTATTGAAGTGGTGAGTAGTGGACTCGTGTGCGCAAAACATTTCAAATTGGAGTATCGTAGGATAGTCTAGCCAGGAGTCAAAGCTGGCTTGCTGCAATAACTCCACCAACCCTTCTTGATACTATGCATGTATGTAGGATCTGATGTAAGTCTTGCTGAGTACCTTTGTACTCATGTTGCTATAATCTACATTTTTACAGAAGACGCTGCAACCCCTTCTGATGGGTTCTATGTAGACGTTGACATCAACGAGTAGGCTAAAGACCCAGGTGGTGACCCTGAGCTTGTGATGGACCACATAGTGTAGTTAGGCTTCCGAGCCTCTTTTATTTTACTAGTTGTCTGTACTCAGACAAGTTACTTCCG
>NW_025246949.1:0-2461 GCF_018294505.1 Triticum aestivum | reverse complement strand
AACAAGGTAATCCATTATGCTCGAGAAACGAAGAACCATATCAAAATGCAAAATCCCCGTGATGCAGATGTAACATCAATACACTCGTCCTAAAATCGTCCGTCGTGATAAAAGAATCTAATCTCCAATGTTGGTACATACTAATTTAGCTTGCAACAAGTTATTGCATTTAGTTCGCCTGACTTGATATGGGGAAGCAATTCTATTTACGTGTTGATTTGGTCAGGGTTTCTCGGTCATCATCATCATTGATATAGGGTTCGTGGAAGCACATGTACGAATCATTATAAAAATGGCGACATTTGATAGATCATTATATGTATGCCATCACATGTAATTTGAGACCTAAAGTTCATATCCACACCAGAGAAAACAGGGTGACACGTCTCCAACGTATCTATATTCATATATTGTTATATCCTATCAATATTTAATACTTCATATGCTTTATATGCAACTTTAAATTATTTTGGGAACTAACCTATATTTAGTAGTTGGAGTGCACTTTCTATATTTTAATCAACAACATAATCATTTTCATCATGGTCTGAACTCAGGGAATTTGTTAATCAAAGCGACAATCTATATTTGATAATAAGTAAGTAACATCAAAATGTGTAAACAAAAATCACTATTGATTTTCAAGGAATAATGTTTTTATGTAATACCAATCAATACTCCTATTTCATATCATGTCCCCCATCAATCGAGGATTTGTCATATTCAACATTTTATCATACACAACCTAGAGTTTCAGTCAAACAATTAATATTTATGATGAACCTTTTCAACTACTTAGCACTTTGTTCAATGATGAACTTACAAGAAGCGGTCTTAGCACTTATGATGGCAAATAGAATGATGCTGGGGATTTATAAGAAGACAAAAATAAGAACGACTGTCATCAATGCGGTTGATCATTAGCAATTGAGGGTCCTTACAATCGGTATTACTATGAGGATTACATGGATTGTCGTGAAACACATACACTAGAACCATAAGTGTATGAAAGCTCTCCTAATGTTACTAACTTGGTGCGGATCAAACTTGCTTACTCATGACGACATCAAGCATTTGAGAAAGCTCGCAGACGGAATATACGAGCCAATTTATGTAATGTAAAAAATCCTACTAGCATATGAAATGAATAATATGAAAACTCTATATTTGAAATACATGGTGCTACTTTGAAGTACAAGTGTGTATAAAGGATAGTATAGTGTGCCCCTCTCTCCTTTTCTCTCTTTTTTATTTTTTCTTTCTCTTTTTCTGGTGGGCTCTTTGACCTTTCTTGGTGCGGTAGATGTGGCGAAGTAGTAGATCCAACAAATGAGGAACCACCGAAAGCTGACGCCGGCATGACCGAAACTGGCAAAGAAACCATGTAGCAGCATATGGCGAATATCTTCACAACTGCTAGTTGCAGAGGCCAATTTCATGAATTTCAGAGGCAGCCTTCGAACGACCCTTTTCCACTAATGACAGAAACCAAATTTTTCGCAATTAATTAAGTCATTGAGAGGAGTGCACTTTCATTATGCCCATCCCTCACTTCAATTGCAACGCATTCTATCCTTTCCGATTGATTAGGCCGATGGACAAGCGAGTCGTATTAGCTCTTATGAAGCTGTCATAATCAAGTTACGTCTCTGAACTGCCATTCCATTGACTAATAGACAGAAATGGTTACAAAATTATGCACACGTAATATTTATCCTATGGATTATAATGAAAAATTCATCAATTTGAACCGATTGCATATTGTGGACAACAATGTAACCCATTAGTCTTGAGGAACCGATACCCTTCTCAAAATGCAAAATTCCTGTGACGTAGATGTAACATCCAGTACCCTCCTAGTTAAAGGAAACCATTTGCTGCGAGAAGTTCTTACATTTAGTATGATACCGTATGCCCTTATTTGTAATTTGACAGATGGTGTGGAATCATATGGCATGGTAGTCCATTGATAAAGAGACCTAGGGTTGATATCTCCACCTATTGGGACATTCATTAAGAGGATTGTGTTTCGTCTCTAAAAACTTATGAGTTTGTCGTCCCTTGGACGTGTGCGTCATATTGGTAGGAACTGTCAAACGTGTCTCCTCTTTGGTACGGTTCATGTGGCGAAGAAGTGGGTCCCACAGACATGGAAGCGAGTAAAAACAAATGGCAAAATGACAACAACTCTCGGAGACAGTGTGTAGTAGCATGTAGCTAATATATTTGCAAGTGTTAGTTGGAGAGGCCAATTTCATGAAGGTTCAGTGGCAGCCTATGAATATCGCACTTTATTTTGATAATGGCATGGACCAGAATTTTCTAATCTATTTAGTTACGAGGAGTGGACTTATATTATGTACCATCACTAGTTTTATTAATGACGTACTGTGTCCTTTCAAATATATTAGGACAACGAGCAAGCGAGTCACGTTCGATTTTATTTGATCGCTATCATCAA
>NW_025246948.1:0-2461 GCF_018294505.1 Triticum aestivum | reverse complement strand
GCAGCGGTCTCCCTGGCGGCACTGGGAGAGATCAAGAGGGAGAGGTTCGCTGGGCCTAGGGTTAGGTGGGGTGTGGGCTGCGGCTGGAAGTAGATGGGCCGGTGGATGGCATTAGAGGCCGGCCCCGTGGAGAGGGAAAAAGGCCTGGCTGGCTCGTTCTCCTTACTAAAAGAAAAAGAAAAAAACAGAGATTAAGAAAGAAAAGAAAGAGGGGGTTAGGGGAAGAAGTTGGAAACGCAGATAATTTTCCCGGACTCACAGAAATGTGCTTATTCCAAGAAAATAGAAAAAGCCATGATTGAAAGATTTAAATTCAAATGATTTGAATAGGAAGTGAGGGTTGGGAAGGTCCAAAAATGTTCGGATTTTTGGTGGAGCTCCGGAATATGATGAAAGAATATATGTCAAGGTTGGAAACCAAGAATTCAGATAACAAAGGCATTGGGATAATATGCAAGTGTGTTATGGTGATTTCCAAATTAAAGAAATATTAAATATAGCTCCCTAATATTGGGACGATATGTTATAAAGAGAAGTCACCCTTCCCTCGATTTAAATAGATCACCCATCTATGCAATTTGTTAGTTGAGTTGAGATGCAAAGGTTAATGACATGATGGCATGCTGACATGATGCAATGCAAAGGTAAAAGAGCAAGCACAAAAGAAACACACGGCGAAACTCGGAATAGCTGGAAGTCTTCTGGAGCGTCGGTCTCGGGGCGTTACAACACTCCACCACTACGAGAGGATCTCATCCCGAGATCTAGAATGGCACCAAAGGGAAAAACGGAAGAGAAAGAGAAGAGGTAAAACTAAGTTGCTTCTTTGACAAACGAGTGAAACCAAGGAACCTTGAGAGATTGAACAAATTCGAGAAAGAACACAACGAAGGTGAATAAGGTCGAAAACACTCCTTTAGAAAAGAGAAGCAAAGAACATTGCGAAAAACCTTGAGGTTGAAGGGCAAGATAAATATTGAAACCACTCCGGTTAAAAACAAGATAGAAAAGGATTAAGAATGATATAATTTGGACAGCACTCCGACTGCAAATGAAAACCAACAACGAAAAAGAATAATCTTGATATGGTCTTATAGAATACATCTCAAATTATGAGGTGACAACCTGCCACTCACGGGAAAAAAATTGGATTGGTATGACCAAGGAGACGAGAATGTATTTCACCGGGAGGATAAAGAAGAACTTGGGTCCTTTATAAGCACCATAAATAGCAACAATCCTTAGGGAAGGTTTTAGGTGAGATATAACCCAAGATAACTCCAATGACGAGATTGATGGATTTAAAATACCTCATTCTTAATAACATGTGAATTATGAAACATGAACTCAAATTATGAGAAGATACGGTAGAAAGATACGGTAGAAAGAAATGCACTCCGGATTGCCAGATGAAGAATGCTTGAGCTCCTCTGAAAAGAATCTTGATGAAAACTTTGAGAAGGAATTAAATCCTTGATGAACCATCATGTAGAACCTTCATGAAGAACTCCGGTAAACAAATGGAATGAAAAGAAAGAGAAATTGAAAACACAAGGTGAAACCTTGCAATGATTTAGATGGATCTCCGTGATAATATAATTGAAAGAGGTTGGAACTCCGAGAAAGAAGGGTGAGCACTTGAACCCAAGAATTTAATCATCGTGAACAAACTCCGGAAGAAAAGACTAACATAAGGATGAAACAAGAGTAAGAATTATGTTATGCGTATCCTTCACCAATTTAAATTGATGACAAGCAACGGATTTGGCACACTACTTATTCTCGTAGAAAAGATTAAGAGAGATATCGATAACTTGATAAGGACTTGATGGAACCGCTGGTGGGATTTGGAACAACGAATGAATTGATATGATAAACAAGGAAGAGAAATCTTGAAGGAACCACCGTTCGAATTAAAATGACCAAAGGAAAGATAGAGGAACACCGGGAAGAATTATGAAATGAACGAGGATACTTGAGAGGATTTAGATACATGAGAACAAAGAGATCACGAGCCGATTAAACATCACTTGAACGAAGCACCGGTAAAATTTGGAGAATGATAGCTGAAAGCTGAGAATGAATAAATCTTAGATGATGGGCTCTGGATGAACAAACTGAAAATGCTCCTGAATTGCTCCGGATAGGTGAAAAGAATTCTCACAACCGAAAATAATTATGAGAGAATGGTATAAATCTAGCACCATGAATCCTGAAGAGGCAAGAACAAGATTGAGAGAAATTCTTCTTCGGTCTTCAAATACGAGAATGATGACGAGGAACACCACCAAGAATTGTTGAGATACTCTGGGATGACGAATAGAAAGGTTGAGCCAATGGTAAAAAGAATTTGAAAGATCTTGGAGGAAGACATATGACTGATGACAATTCATTCTTATGTCATACTTGAAATGAATTTGAGAATAACTCCGGGAGAATAAGAAGAGTCAGGTAAGATCCT
>NW_025246947.1:0-2461 GCF_018294505.1 Triticum aestivum | reverse complement strand
TTTCCACACTGATGGTATGAAAACATGTTGCCCCCCTGAAATTAATCACATGGCAGAGGGAGCTAGTAGAATAGTCCCCTTTGTTTTCCAGCTGCCAAACGAGGGCATCCGTATCATTATTGAGAACCAAACTACCATCTACCTCGATCAATTGATACCATTGCTCCATGAGCTTTTCATCAAAGTTTCTTCTAAAGGTGAGTTTTAATTGATGACCATCCCACACCTCACTAACACTCTTGGTTTGCTCATTGCAAATGGAGTAGATAGGCCAGAATTGCACAGCTAGGGGGGAAGTACCGAACCAGGTATCCTCCCAGAATCTAACTTTATCTCCTGGCCCAATCTTCCATCTATAACCAAATTTCAGTGCTTGGATAATGGTTTTTATACCTTTCCAAAACCTAGAGGCACTGGGTGACAAGTTAGGTGCAAAGATATTTATCCTATCAGCCATGTACTTGTGATCTATGATCAACTTCCAAGGCTTCCCTTCTCCTTCATAGTACCTTTTCACCCAGGAACCTAGTAAATAGAGGTTAATTGTAATGCCCTCGATGCGGCTATATCTCCCACGTGTCGAAGCACGACTTAGAGGCATAACCGCATTGAAAGCAATGTCGCAAGTGAGGTAATCTTCACAACAACCCATGTAAATAAATAAAGGGGAAAGGGATACATAGTTGGCTTACCATCGCCACTTCACACAATACATGAATAAAGCATTACAACATCCAGATACAAACAAGGTCCGACTACGGAACCATAATGAAAGAAGACTACCCCAAATGCTACAGATCCCTGATCGTCCCAACTAGGCTCCACTACTGATCAACTAGAACGAAACAACATAAAGGACAAGATCTTCATCGAGCTCCTACTTGAGCTTGGTTGGGCCACCTGCTCAGTTCAACGACACCTGCAAGTTGGTTTTTTGGAAGTATCTGTGAGTCACGGGGACTCAACAATCTCACACCCTCGCAATCAAGACTATTTAAGCTTATAGGTAGGGAAAAGGTATGAGGTGGAGCTGCAACAAGCGACTAGCATATTTGGAGGCTAACATACGCAAATGAGAGCGAGAAGAGAAGGCAAGGCACGGTCGAGAAACTATGATCAAGAAGTGATCCAAGACTACTTACGTCAAGCGTAACTCTAGCACCATGTTCACTTCCCGGACTCCGCCGAGAAGAGACCATCACGATTACACACGCGGTTGATGCACTTTAATTAAGATCAACTTCAGGTTTTCTACAACTGGACATTAACAAATTCCCATCTGTCCATAACCGCAGGCACGGCTTTCGAAAGTTCAAACCCTGTAGGGGTGTCCTAACTTAGCCCATCACAAGCTCTCATGGTCAACGAAGGATATTCCTGTTGGAAATATGCCCTAGAGGCAATAATAAAATGGTTATTATTATGTTTCTTTGTTCATGATAATTGTCTACTGTTCATGCTATAATTGTGTTATCCGGAAATCGTAATACATGTGTGAATACATAGACCACAACACGTCCCTAGTGAGCCTCTAGTTGACTAGCTCGTTGATCAAAAGATAGTCATGGTTTCCTGACTATGGACATTGGATGTCATTGATAACGGGATCACATCATTAGGAGAATGATGTGATGGACAAGACCAAATCCTAAGCATAGCTCAAAGATCGTGTAGTTCGTTTGCTGTAGCTTTTCTGAATGTCAAGTATCATTTCCTTAGACCATGAGATTGTGCAACTCCCGGACACCGTAGGAGTGCCTTGGGTGTGCCAAACGTCACAACGTAACTGGGTGACTATAAAGGTACATTACAGGTATCTCCGAAAGTGTCTGTTGGGTTGGCATGAATCGAGACTGGGATTTGTCACTCCGTATGACGGAGAGGTATCTCTGGGCCCACTCGGTAATGCATCATCATAATGAGCTCAATGTGATCAAGTGGTTGATCACGGGATCATGCATTACGGTACGAGTAAAGTGACTTGCCGGTAACGAGACTGAACAAGGTATTGGGATACCGACGATTGAGTCTCGGGCAAGTAACGTACCGATTGACAAAGGGAATTGTATACGGATTGATTGAATCCTCGACATCGTGGTTCATCCGATGAGATCATCGTGGAGCATGTGGGAGCCAACATGGGTATCCAGATCCCGCTATTGGTTATTGACCGGAGAGTCGTCTCGGTCATGTCTGCATGTCTCCCGAACCCGTAGGGTCTACACACTTAAGGTTCGGTGACGCTAGGGTTGTTAGGAAGATTTGTATGTGATTACCGAATGTTGTTCGGAGTTCCGGATGAGATCTCGGACGTCACGAGGAGTTCCGGAATGGTGCGGAGGTGAAGATTTATATGTAAGAAGTTGTCATACGGTCACCGGAAAGGTTCGGGGGCATATCGGTATTGTACCGGGGCCACCGGAGGGGTTCCGGGGGTCCACCGGGAGGGGCCACCTCTCTC
>NW_025246946.1:0-2461 GCF_018294505.1 Triticum aestivum | reverse complement strand
AATGATTGTGTGCCTCATCTGATGTATACGCACGGTAGCCTTCATGTTTGAACATACAACCAGGTCTTCCTACGAATCTGAACTGTTCCATACCGGGTTTTTAAAAGAAGTGGAGACATGACAATCAAAGAATGGAAAAAATGTATGGACAGTCGTAAGGAGCTTCTTGGAAGCAAAAAGCAGCGAAGGGCAAGAATAGGAGACAGGATGATCGCCATTCTTCATAATGGAGAGTCAGGGTCTATATTGTTTTATGCTATTTTACCTTAAGGGTGTTTAGGTCATGTCCTACCTGATACTGATGATCATGTGCTAAGAACAATTATGTAGAGTTGGGTTCGATGACTATGAGGATGATGATCGTATGACTTATTATTAATAATGAGTAGAAGTTGTATGATGATGCATGACTAGTAGGACTTGTTATTATATATGATGATGTATGATGCGAGCATGCATGAGTTATTATATCAGTGGGTGAAATGAACATATATAGCAGCAGCATTGGTAAACCAAGGATGAAGATATAAAAGAGGTCACTTCTCTCTATTAGCTAGCTAATAACAACCTAAAAATAACCCCCAAAACCCCTAAAGCAGCCACTTTTCTAAAAAAACATGGACTTTTGGTCCGGTTGGTGCCACCAACCGGGACCAAAGGCCCCCTGACTGGGCTCGGCGCACAGGCCACATGGAGGCACATTGGTCCCGGTTCGTGTTTGAACCGGGACTAATGGGTGGAGGTACCGGGACTAAAGACCCTCACGAACCGGGACTATTAGGTGTTTTTCTACTAGTGTTGGCCAGCCTCGTAATAAACTAAACATGCACATAAAAACTTTAGCCAACTCTCTACAAAAAAAAAATCAGCAAGAGGCACACATCGTGCCTCTATTTTATTTTATATATTGTCACAACTCTCACTATCTGGTTATAGGGTGCATGTGTGTAAAAATACATAATAACTAGGTTTGCTACATGACTCAATCCTAGATATGGACTCACCAAAGACTCACAGTCGCTGGTTACCGCGTCACTACATGATTGAGCTCGATCTCCTCGCTGAGGCATGCAAATAGCCACCCGTCATCTTGTCTTCACGCATGGTCTTCGCCCACGATGACACGCTGCACGGGACAATCCTTCAACAATGCCACGCTTCAACTACAACGGATACTCTATAAAACCAAATGTTGGGTTTAGCTTAAGGACCGATGCCATGAAGAAAGATGAACACACGCCCATGGAAACATGAGCAAAAAACACGTCTCTTCCCTTTATGCTTCTCTTTAGAGGTAATATATCACTAGTAGTGCTCAAACTTGTCACCAATATTCACCTTAGTGCTTAGTTTGAAAAATACGCTAAGAAAAATACGCCGAACTGGTTCTAGAACTTGGCACGAGCGTGCAAATACGATGGTCATCCAATCCGCAGACATGGCACCATATTTTGATTAGCATTAATGTACGTATCAAATGACGAGTGGGCCCCACATGTCAGAATAAAGAGAAATTAAACGATAAAAACAGGAATCAAACTTACGAAGTCAATATATGTAACGTCGATCCGTACCAATGCACCACTCATCCTTTGTTGTCAACTGAAGATGATTATGACGGTTTATATTATAAACAACACGCTCATGTGGTTTAAATAGGTTGCTGTTTGTGCGAGCCATGTTGCACTTGTTAGATTCTTTTAGTATTTGTAAAAAGTAAGTAAAATATAATGATAGTAATAAAAATAACGTTCAAATATTTGTGTGTTATAAATATTATACATACAAAAAATAACTTATTTAGCAACATATTCAAGTACTTTTAAAAAGTATTGATGTCTTATTTTAGAAAAAAATATAAATAAAATAGTATTTCTGATTATAAAAATGTTTTTAGAATTATAGTAATACAAATATTTTCTAGATTACCATTAATAATTATTATTTTAAGTGCACATATTTATATGCACACAAATATTTGAATAATTATATGCACATGTTTATAACTCGGGTGTCGCTTCCCTCTTGAGGGTTTTGTTGTGGTCCCTTAACAGTGCCAGGGCTCCGGGGTGAATACCCTAGTCCGTCTTCTTGGGCTCGACGATGATGGCGCTTGACATCATCACCCTCTTGAGGGCGTCTTCGTGGAGCCCCGGTCCCTTTCGGTTGTAGGTAGCCAGTCACTTCGGGCATGCCTTGTTCTTCTCTTGTAGCATTCTTGACTTTGGCGTGGATGGTCTCGATGTACTCCTATCTTATACACTTGTCCCCATGGTATCTCTTCTCGGTCCTTGCTAGTTTCTGGCAGGAGTAGCGCTCCACGGCCCGGATTGAGGGAGCAGTCTCAATTGTGAGTTGGCCCCTTACGGAGGTGGTTTGCGTGCGTTCGGTACTATGGAGCCCGGTGTTTTCTCAAGGCGGCGTGGTTCTAGTCCTGTTCAGTAGTCTTGGGTGTCTCTTC
>NW_025246945.1:0-2461 GCF_018294505.1 Triticum aestivum | reverse complement strand
TCCGTCGCCGAGCACCTCCCCGCCACCGTCTCTCCCCTCTCTGTAAGCCCCCACCCCTCCCCCACCACTCCTCTCTCTCTGCATTTTAGAGAAAAAATTAGTAGAGCAAAAGTTAGTTTATAGCAAAAAATTTAGTTTAGAGCAAAAGTAGTTAAGTAGTAGATGTTGGAGCAAAAATTAGTTTATAGCAAAAAAATTGGTTTACAGCAAAAGTTAGTTAGGGCAGTAGGGTTTAATTAGGGTTTTTGTTTTCATAGATGTTTCTTTAAAAAGAAAAAATGAAGAAAATGTTGTAGCAGTGCTGCTTGTAGTATATAGTGATACTAGTAGATGTTAATTAGGTTAGGGCAGTAGTGGTACTAGTAGATGTTAATTAGATGTTTTCTAGTTAGGGCAGTAGGGTTTTGCTAGGTTAATTAGGTTAGTAGTGCTGCTAGTAGTAGTGGTACAGTAGGCTAATTAGGTGACGTTAAATGAATAACCTAAATGAATGAAATTAGTAGTTTCCTTTCATCATTATAGAGCACTAAAGTTAACTGAATTTTGTTCGCTTAGTAGTTAAATGAATTTTCTTCTACACTTAGTTTTTGAATTAGCTTGTGAAATTTGGCCACGTATATTTGGACATGTGTTTGCTTGTGTATATTTGGACATGTGTTGCGGTGTCGAGGATGGATATTTGAACACTGTTTCCAGGGAATTAAGCCGAGTGGCCTATGTTTTGCCGGAGTGTTGATTCATTTCCGTTCCGGCAAATTTCAGGTTCTCGATTTGTCCACTTTTTAGCAAAAGTCATGCCGAAATTTTCCGTGAATTTTGGCATGACTTGTGCTACAAACTAGGACATATCGAGTGCCCGAGATTTGCCACACAGGGAAGGAGTCAGCGTTCCTGCAAAGCATAGGCCTTTTTTATGTTATTATTCATTTTATTAGGTCTAGAATTAATTGACTAGATTTAATCGTAGGAAACATGGCTAGCAACAATGAAGGACAGGGTTCTGGTGATTTCGACAACGTCTACCTGGTGGCAGACGAATTTTTGAGCCTTGCCGACGATCAACGGATGTTGTTGCTGGGCCCACCGGTCGCATCGGGGACTGAGACCGACATGCAGACCGGTGCTGAGACTGAGACCGGCATCGAGACCGGCGCTGAGACTGAGACCGGCACCGAGACTAGCGGAGCCGGTATAGAACCGAAAGCAAAGAGGCAACGGCTTCCTAACAAGCTCAGGACTACTAGACTGGTGGTCACAGAGGTGGACGACGCAAATTTTGAGCCAAACCCGCCCGAGGAAGCGCGCGCGTGCTACGGCAATCAAATAGGCTGCATCATACGGACAACCACCACCATCAACGATGAGAAACTACAGAAGATAGATAATATGAGGCCCTCCCTCCTAAAGAAGCTGCACCAGATATTCTTGTTCCCGGGCCGGAATGAAAAGGATTATAAAGATCCAGATAAGGATCCGGCAATGAAGAAGATAAACAAACACGCCATGACCAAGTTTAGCGGCGCGTTGGCCGCCTGGAAATCAAGGGTGAAATATCGGATCGTCAACAAAAAGGAACCCTACTCCGAGATTGTAAAGGATAATCCGACAATCACGGCAGAGCACTTTCAAATATTCAAGGCGGCTTGCGAGGCCGAAGCTGCCAAAAAAAAGTCGAAGTACATGAAGGGGCTTCAACAGAGGAAAAGTGGGTCCCACCACCTCGGAAGTCGTGGTTACGGCGGTAAGAGGTCTATATGGGCCAAGGAGGACGCGGAAGCCGCGAGTCTGGGCATCCCAGACCCCTTGGCGGAGTTCACCGTCCCGCAGGAGTGTGACGTCCTCAGGGCCCGGCACCGTTGAGACCCAGTGAAGAAGGTTTTCAAGACGAACGCGGTCACGACGGAGTTCATGAGACTGCTGCTAATTTTAGTTTCTGATCAATTCGACTGCACGTTAGTCATATTTGTGAATGATCCTTGTGCCTTTTGCAGAGAGAGCAGCACAGGATTGCGGCCGAAAGCAACTCGCCATCTGAGGCGTTGCCGAGGCCCAAGTGGGACACTCCATTCAACCGGGCGTTGAACATATTGAAAGGGCTCCCGGAGGAGACTCGATCGTCGTATGGACGCGTGCACGGTGTCGGAGACGGCACCACGTGGAAGAAGTACTACTGTGAGACCACGGAGGAGAGAAAGGAAAGACGGAGGTTAACTGAAGAAAACATCGACAAGAAGGTTGAGAAGAAATCGTCTGAGACAGTCGCGACAGCGGTAGCTGTCACAAAACAGGTGCTTGTAGATATGTCTACTACCTTGGTTCGGCCGTTTTCAATTGGAGCAGGCAAAATCCAGAAAAAAATGCAGCAGACATTCCCCTTGCTGAATTCTTGGGGAGCAGCTCGACTAGCGTTGCACCAGCACCTGCACCTGCTCCCGCACCGGCTCCCGCACCTGCTCCCGCA
>NW_025246944.1:0-2461 GCF_018294505.1 Triticum aestivum | reverse complement strand
CCCACCCCTACGGTCAGCGCTGTCCACGGCCTCCAGTAGGCTACAAACACCAGAAACTACTTGCAACTCCTGGACAGAGAGCTAGGGTGAATAAGAAGTCGAGCGGGGTCATATTTCAGGGCCCAATGCATGGTAGTAGCTGTATCTTAAATCACATATACAGATCTCGGTGCTTAGGGTCGGCTTCAATGAAACAACCCACCATGTACTCCTACATGGCCTCTCATTGATACCTTTACCAAATCGTGTTCACCACACCACTCTCATTACCGACATTAACATTTCACTCTAGCCCATCACCCAGATGAACCAGACCTGACACGACTCTAAGCATAGCAGGCATAGCAAGGTAGGAACAACACACACACATGGCTCAATCAACTCCTACACATGCTAGTGGGTTTCATCTAGTTACTGTGGCAATGACAGGTCATGCAGAGGAAATGGGTTCAACTACCGTAGCACACAGCAGTTTGAAACGCGTTGTCTTAATGCAGTAAAAGATAGCAGGAGCGAGAACATGGGATTGTATCGATATGATCAAATGGTTGGTTGCTTGCCTGATGGTTCGATGCACTGATACGGTTCTTCGTTAGGGTAATCACGGTACTCCTCGGGGGCAGAACCTGTCGCAAAGGACATCGATACACAAGCATCACCAAACAATGTGCAACAATGTGATGCATGCATGAAACATGGCAATATGAGTGTGTTGGGCTAATGCAACTAAAACCAGAAGGGTTTGAACAAATTTGAATCAAGGATTCAAATTTCAAACTCAAACATGGCCTCTTTTAAGTGTTTTTTCTTGTTCTGCTTAAAACATCAATTTAACTTGTTTGATCATGCATGAAAATAGTACAGATGGATAGATTGGATTTTTCTGATCATTTTTCATATATAATTTGTCCAATTTGGAGTTACAGAATAAAAGTTATGAATTTTTGAAGTTTAAATAATATTCTAGAATTTCCTGATTTAAATTAAATCCAGAAATTATAATTATTGCGCCAGCATGACGTCAGCATGACGTCAGTGGTCAACTGTGGCTGGCTGGGGTCAAACCTGACGTGTGGGGACCACACGTCAGTGACAGGGGGATTTAACAGAATTAAATTAATCCTAATTAGGGATTAGTGGCGCCGGGGCCCACTGGTCAGTGTCAGAGGGTTAACTAACAGTGGTTAGCGCTAATCCTAATTAGCTACAGGGCTGGGCCCACCTGTCAGGGACTCAGGGGGGTTCCTGCCGTGGTCAAAGTGGGTCAAACCCACCGGCGACATGACGCCGGCGAGGCCCGAGACGGCGGCGCGACGCGGGATCGCGCTACAGGGCACGGGCGAGGCCGTGCTTGGGCTCGTTGGAGAGCCCTTGCTCCCGCGCGTCGAACGGTGGTGGTGGCCGAGCCTGGGGTGGCCGGAGTCGACGACGGCGAGCTCGGCTGCGGCCGCCGGAGTTCGGGTGCAGTCGGAATCGGCGTTGCAGGGGGTTTGGGGAGGCGTTGGTGTGTGCTACGTGCTCCTGGTGAGGTGTGGAGCACGATGGTGTGCTCGGTTGGGTGCTACGGTGACCGTGGCCACGACGGCGACATCGCCGGCGGCGTGGAGCTCTCGGCCAAGGTGGGGCTAGGGCCTAGAGGTCGGGAGAGACCAGGGGAGAAGGGGGAAACGATCCGGGGGCTCACCGCGGAGCTGCAGGGATGGTTAGCGGGCTCGGGGACGCGCTGGAGACGACGAATTCAACGGCGACGATGGTCGGAGCCCGAAGAGGGGAACGGTGACGTGGCGGCGATGCAGGGCTTCCGGGGAGCTGTGGAGCGGTGGGGAGGAAGAGGGGGTCGTGGCGGAGCTTCTGAGCTAGTCGGGGGAGCGAGGGGTGGCCGGAGACGGCTGCTGTGACGAACGGCGGCGAGGATGGTGTTCGGCCGTGTGAGAGAGAGAGCGAGGGAGAGGAGGGAAGAGCCGGGGGAGAGTGAGAGAGAGCAGGGGGGAGGCGTGGCGTCGTCCAGGGGCATTGAGGCGAGGAAAGGAGGGCAGGCAGGCAGGGAGAGAGGTGGCGTGGCGCGGTGGCGCGCGCGCGCGCCGGCCACACTCCCCTCCCTCTGTCGGGACGAAGACGACAGAGGAGGGAGGTGGGCTGGGCCGGCTGCTGGCTGGGCCAGCCAGCTGGCTGGGCCGCACAGTGGAGGAGCCCAGGTAAGGTTTCCCTCTTTTATTTATTTCTGTTTTCTAATTTCTGACATTTGTTTTGATTTAAATAAAATATTAAATCATTTTATTAACTTATGCCCATTTTTGCAGGAGCTAGATATATTATTCCAGAGCTCCTTTATAATTGGCATAATATTTGGACATATATTAATATATATAATAAATATATTTCCAAAGCAAATATTTATGCATTAATTCCAAATGCCCAAAATAAATACCTATGAGCTCTTAAAATATTGGTTTGATTTTTT
>NW_025246943.1:0-2462 GCF_018294505.1 Triticum aestivum | reverse complement strand
GAGCTTTCCATATATTGTTCTTCGCTTATTTACTTTCCCGTTGCTATTGCTATCTTCACTACAAAATACCAAAAACATTGCTTTTACTACTGTTACCTTTTGCTACCGTTACCACTACTATCATATTACTTTGCTACTAAATACTTTGCTACAGATATTAAGTTTCCAGGTGTGGTTGAATTGACAACTCAGCTGCTAATACCTGAGAATATTCTTTGGCTCCCCTTGTGCCGAATCAACAAATTTGGGTTGAATACTCTACCCTCGAAAACTGTTGCGATCCCCTATACTTGTGGGTTATCAATCTCTCCCTCACCGATCACGCCCTCAAGCACTTCGTGATCTCAATGGCTAGCTCGACGAAGTCACAACACTAGGGACACAAGCACTACAAAAAAATACACTTCTGTGATGATATGTGTTTGTCACAGTAGGTCGCTTTTTTGTCATGCATGTACATCCATGACAAATTTATGACAGAATCAAGATAGTCATACCTGTGCTGTCGTAGAAGTGTTCCATGACATTACCAAAATTATCATCACGGTAGTGTCCACTTCCATGACGATAAATCGCGCGTCACAGAAGTGCTTTCGTCAAGGGTGACCGACACGTGGCATCCACCGTAACGAAACGCCGTTAAGCTATCGGTTCGGGTTTTGGATCCGATAACCCGTTAACAGCCCCGTCCAATGGGGATTTCCACGTATAAAATCTTCATTGGCTAGAGGAAACACGTGTCGGCTCATCGTTGGGACAGATGTCATCCACTCACTGGACAGAAGGCACCTATGATACGTCGACACGTGGCACGGCCCAACAGTGGCCCATTCCTGTGAAAAGGCCGGCCCATTTGACTTGGTCAAAAGCTGGCGGGCCGGCCCATGGAAAGCCTGTTAACGGCCTGTTTGCATATAGCCCATTTACAGCCCGCTAATCCAAGGCCCGTTACGCCATATCCGAATTAGGCCCAGTAGCGTCATCTGGGCCGTCCAATATGATTTCGGCCCGTTTTCACTTCTGGCCCATGTATAGCCCATGCCGTCTTTCGGCCCATATGAGGCCCTTTGTAACTCTTTGGCCATTAGCGACCCGTGCTGAAACTGGCCCGTAATGAACAATGTATACTTTACACCCATTAACGGCCCGTGGTGAAACTGACCCGTAATGAATAGTGGATCACTTTGTACCCATTAACGGCCCGTTATTCCGTTGGGCCGTTTCCAGCCCAAGTTAACTTTCGGCCTTCTGAGGGCCCATTTATTCTTGGGCTCATTTGCAGCATTCAGTTACTTACGGCCCGTTACTGTCATTTTCTGTTTGTGGGCCAAATTCAGCCCATCGTTATGGTCGGCTCGTTTGCGGACCGTTAGTCTATTGGGCCATTTTCATAGCATCACCAAATACGGCCTATTAACGGCCCGTTATGGTCAGCCCATAAAACGTACAATTTCCATTAAAGTTCCATCTACGGCCCATTAAAGGCCTGTACAAGACCCATAAATGAGCCGACGGCCCATGGATCCTACGAGACGTACAAGGCCCATGGATCCTACAAGACGTAGAAGGCCCATGGATCCTACAAGACGTAGAAGGCCCATGGATCCTACGGGACGTAGAAGGCCCATGGATCCTACGAGAGGTAGAAGGCCCATGGATCCGACGACCCATGAAGGGCCATGGTCAGGCGAATTGGCCCCCGTTTGAACGATATAGCATATTCAAAGAATTATCCTACTCAATACTATCACCTCTAAAAAGCCTACACTATTACAACAAAGAGATCAAGGCATAGAAAGGTAGAATAATCCTACACTATACAATAAAGAAATTACAGCTGATTATACCCACTGGGCATTATGGTTCGGCACAGGTGATAATAAAGCATACACAAACAACAAATTACATACACTGGGCAAATACAGCTCATACATCATGGACACGCATCAACTTAACTCCAATTGAACTATAATCTCTTCAGAAAATAGGATTGGCCGGATTCAGATAGCACAAATTTCAGACTGCAAAATCTCCAATTCCTTCATGGTTACCTGAGTGTCTTGTTTCATTTTTTGACTCCTGCATCTAATACCTGCATGTCCAGTCTCAACTTGTTGATTATACATTGACAATCATGTACACGTTGTCTTGCCACCTCTAGTTGATGCTCGAGAACATCAGCACATTCCAATTCCAATCCATAATCATTCGGTAATGGCCATGCCGCACTGCTCGCAAATCTTTGTGTTGATGTCACTTCATCCTGAAATGTTTCTGTAAGTACACATGACTAGGGCAAAAATATAGTTATAACAGTGAAGCGAACAAGACACTATTTTGTAGTACATGGCAAAACAGGACTAACAATAATGTTACACGTCACTTTCAAAAAAAATGTTACACGTCATGAAGCATAAGCAGGTGATATTTTAAAAATTATAAAAAAGATAGTCTGTGAAGCC
>NW_025246942.1:0-2462 GCF_018294505.1 Triticum aestivum | reverse complement strand
CTGAGAAGGTGTTATCTTCCTTTGCATCTGCATCCTCCATCACCATTCATCATGGTAGTAAGTTGTGTTACCGGACCCTTGACACGGATGTTGGTAAAACCTTGATGAATATGGAAATGCTCAAGTTCTTGAGAGCACGCACAAGCGCTACGTGTTATCATCGGCACTAGCTGGGATTGCCCCAGATTTCCTCGGTTATGCTATAACCACTCCAACAGTGAATTCACTCTCTATTGTTGGGTTCTTCCCCAGTTACCAGAATCGTTCCCAGCATTTGCATTTTGTTCCCAGCTTGCACCACCAATGTCCCTTCCATTTCCGGTGATAAGTAAATTCATCCATTGCGTTGTCTTCAACAAGGTAATCCACATCATCCAAGTCCGAGTATGCCATTCTACTGACCCCCTCCAAACGATCGCTCGAGAATTGCCTTAGGCTGGTTTAAAGAGTTCAATGATCTTTGAATCAAAAGTAATTCTTTTTGCCACTTAAGGGGATATCTCTACGAGTCACCTTCCCTAAGGTGTATCGTTATGGTATCATGGCAACTCAACTCCTCGCTACGTTGACAATCGTTTACCACCTTCTTAAGCGTGAAATTGTGGTCTACCTAGTGAACCTCGTCACCTGCTCCACTCCATTCCTCTAGAGGTGTGCTTCGTCTCTCAGCTCGAGAGATGTTGCTATGTTCCATTCCGTGGGTTAATCCTGAGTGGTTCGATCTTCGAAAGATCAGTCCTTCTAGAGTCTCCTTCTTCCCTCCATGTCATGTTGACAGGATTTCTCAAAGCAAGACGACAAGACAAAGATGGTGTTCAAATCAACGTTCAATTGAAGTGCACCCTGGATCGTGAAGATTATACTAGTTGCGTTTCCCCTTCACCTTACCCTACGCTTGAATCTCGAGACTAGATTCTTGTTTAGTGGGGGTGAGTTGTCACATCCCTAGTTCTGACAATGCCTAGTGCATGCATTAGAGTGTTGCATCATGTTTAAATTTCATTTAAACCTGAAATGGGGATTGACTAAACCCTAGCACCAAATGAATTCAACTAGGGTCAAAATAAAATCTTTTTCATTAAACCCAAAATGCCCTCTAAAAATGTTCAACATTTCTGGTTAGAGGTGAAAGCATCTACCAAAAATGATTTATATTTTTGCAGGACATATTGGGCTCTGAATTAAATCATACTCTATTTGCATTTGGGCATTTAAATGCTATAAAATATTCTAAATGCCCAAATAATTCTGAAAATAAGTGTGGGCTGTTGGAAATAATCTAAATAGAGCCCTTGATTATTCCAGGATTTTTTTAAGATGCCTAAGTATTTTTAATAAAGCCCTACAGTTGCAGAAATAATAGAAAACAGAAAATAGAGGAGAGAGAGAGAACTCACCTGGACCTACCTGGCAGCCCACCTGGCCGGCCCAGCAGGCGGCCTGGCCAACTGGCCCAGCCCACCACCGCAGCCCCTCCGTCGTCTTCCTCCCCTCGCCCCGAAGCAGCTGCGTGCCCGCACGCGAGCGACCGCGGCCACGTCCTCCCGCCACCTCCTGCTTGCCCTCCATCGTCCTGACCTGCGCCACGGAGACGCCACGCACCCCCTGGCCCCTCTCATTCTCCCTGTGCTCCTCCCCCTCCTCTGTTTCCCTCTCCCGCGAACGGCCGAACGCCATCGTCGCCGCCGTTCGTCACCGCCGCAGCCACAACCACTCCCTCGCTCCCTCTTCGTATCCCCGAGCTCCGCATCATCGTCCTCCTCGTCCACCCCGAGCCAAGCAACCAGGGGAGCGCTGCATCGCCGCCCCGGACGTCTTCTTCAACCTCGGTGCCGGCAATCTCCGTCGCTTGATTCGCCGCATCCAGAGCCTCCCCGGCCCCGCCGTCTGCACCGTCTGACTCGCCGTGAGCCACTTACCTTATCCCCTAACTCCTTGTGCTCGCCCCCGTGCTGTAGCGCCATTCCCCACGAGCACTGAAGCCGCCGTCCGCCATTGCTGCTGCACGCATAGCCTCCATGCCCCTCTGGCCTCACCATGCTGCTCGTGGTGCTCCCCGTGCCTAGCAGGTGCTGCCCAGCCTCTCCTTTTGCTCACCGACGCACCGTAGCGACGCGCCCGTGCATCACCGACCACCACCACCGCCAAAGCTCGTCGCCGGCGCCTTTTCCGGCGACCCCGAACCCAACTACCTGCACCACTCGCCGCGGGCCACTCCCAGCTATCCATAGCGCCCAACGGCGCCCCGAACGGTGCCCTGTACGTGAAACCCGCACCTGCACCGCCGCGTTTAGCCTCGCCGGCGGCTAAACGCCGGCGAGTTGACCCCGCCGACCAGGGGGTTTGACCCTTTGACCCCCCCCTGTGTCCATGACATGTGGGGCCGGCCTGTTAATTAGGCTAGGATTAGTGTTAACTAAATATTAGTTAGTTTAATAGACACTGACAATGGGCCCCAGGCC
>NW_025246941.1:0-2462 GCF_018294505.1 Triticum aestivum | reverse complement strand
ATATGTATATCACATACATAATCATTTGTTTATATGAGATCTTTGTCGTGCAGGAAACATCCACATTATTTTTTACTATAAAAATTTATGTGTATTAAAGATACTTTAATAGTTATATTTTTTATAACTTATCAGGACAAAAAAAAGACATGTGCAACCGTACTATATGTGCAAATAATTAGCGTTCGTAATCTGCACCTGTGTAAAAACATGTTAAGTCTACATAATCGCAAGTATGCATGTCAGGCAAAATAGTTTATCTTTCAAGAGAATAGTACTAAGTTGTGCATAATAGTCCTTAGCATCTAAAATGAACTTACACGACACCACTACCTTGCTCCGGTGTCATCGGATGCAGCCAGCGTCCGGCAGCGTACATGAGGAGGTCGTCGAGCCGCTCCATCCAATATTATTTATCTGTGTCACGCTAGAAATGCTCGTCAAGGATCGGTCTTCCCCTACAGAACTGCAAGCTTCCTTGTTCTGATCATTTATTAGGAGTAGTAAGAAAAGCAGTATAAACTTGAACAGGATTTAAATTTGAAAAAAAGACATATAGCGGTGCAATATTGATCTAAATTTTTTTGACCACATAGATATCCTTTACTTTGCAATATAATGGACAAAATTAATAATTATAATGTTGTCGACTTACATTTGCTTTTATGTAGAACACCCATACAGTAGTACTACCAAACATGATGTGATTGAGTACTCATTACCGGGGACATTGATCGGTTGCCCCTATGCTATCTTCACAAACGAAATTCCGTCAATGAAAAGTAATTTCATAATTTATGTGGCCTATGTGGCCAGTTCAAGAAATCATAACAATAGTTTGATTGTCTAATTCCTAAAAAATAATTTTACTCCTCAAAATAGAATAATGCAAATAACATCCAACTTATTTCTAATATAATTTTCTTGGTTCATCATCTCTTAGATTATATCAATTAGTCATGAGTCTTAGCTCAATGCAAATCTTTCCTTGCCAAGCGGAGCCTTTGTCATCTAGCCACCAGTCTCGACCAGCTCCACATCCGTGGTTGACAAACTTCAGCTTCAATCTCCCTTTAAAAAATTTACTGTCCAACTAAACATGAGAGGTATTTTTGTTGTAGCATATAGAAAAATAAATTAGGCCGCCCTTGTGACACTTTGTGGTTCACCGATGGCCATGCAGGTGGGAAAGCACATTCAGTGACAAATAATCGTGATCGGCGGCCATTGGTAGGACAGCAGGATCGAAGCAGAGGAGGAGGCATCGGCCGTACAGATGAGTCCACACAGATTTTTGTCGGGAGAATATTTTATTGATGGAGCCATTGGGTCTAGTTTCTATTTCACGGTCAATCAGCTGGATCGCGGATTTTTTTCCATTTTTATCATTGGACTTTTTTTTACATTTTATCTTGGATTTTTTAACAGAGACATTCCTTCTTAATTTGTGCAGCAGGTGGAGTTTTTCCTTGCTTTTTCGATTGACGTGAGGCTTTCCTTGTTTTTATTTGGTCATGTATGTTTAATCTTTTATTTCATGTATGTATTTTTTTTCTGTAAGGTTTTATTTCACATACGTAATAAGAAGTCATTTTTTGAGGTTGTGTCTTTTTTTGTCATTTCCCATACCAAAGATCAAGTCGTATGTTTCTTTGTAAGATTTTATTTCACGTATGTGGTGAAAACTGTTTTTGTAGCTTGTTTTTCTTCTGGGAAGTAACGTGTATGCTAAGGACTATTTTTTTGGAAGGCGTGGGCTTAATCTTCAATTATATGTACGTGGTGAGAACCCTATTTTTTTATGAGAAGTAACGCGGATGCTAAGGACTGTCCCTTTTTCTTTACGTGACTTCTATTTTTTTTGTACACTTTGGCTTGATCTGTTTGGTACGTAGTGTTTTTATTTGTTCAGATGGGTGGAGGTTTAAGTTTTGTTACGCGAGTTTGCTTTCTTTTATTTCACGGGCAATCTGCCCGATAGTCGATTTTTTTTCCTTTTATCGTTGGGATTTTGTTTTGGCATCTTATCGTTAGGTTTTTTTATGGAAAATTTTGCTTCTTAATTTGTGGGATACGGTAGGGACTTTCCTCTTTTTCTTGCGTGAGGCTGTTTTTCTACTTAATTTGTGGGAACTGGTGGGGCCTTTCCCTTTTTTTACTTGTGGCTTTCGTTTTTTTATGTGAGTCTTTTCTTTGTTTGTTTAACAAAAGTTGTACGTGTCAGGTGCACTTTTTATAGGACAGCATCATCTGCGTTACACAAGTTGTTTTTTAATCCTGGTCGTAAATTTTACAATCCAACGGTTTAATTAATTTTGATGATGTGGATTAATGAGAGATCATGAAAGGTGCCTCCAATTAGTAAATATAAATATATATAAGAATTTCTGCCAGAAACAATGTTCATGTAAAACCAACATTACTTCCATTTGAAATAATAATAATAATAATGTTCTTTTGAT
>NW_025246940.1:0-2462 GCF_018294505.1 Triticum aestivum | reverse complement strand
AGGCGCCAACTCAGTGATGGGCGAAGAGCTCCGGTCAACCCCAGGGAACCAGGCTTTGATGTGAGATCCATCATCGTGCAAGGTTTGGTCGATCGGAATAGAGCTCATCGAGGTGGCCATGACAGAGATGCGCCCACTAGTAGCCGAGTCCATGTTTCAGGTCCAGAATGTTTTAGCAGAGCCATCAGAGCCGCAGTGATACCCCCCAACTTCAGGTTGGCGACTGGGGTAAGTAAGTTCACCGGTGAGTCCAAGCCTGAAACCTGGCTTGAAGACTACCGAGTGGCGGTACAGATTGGCGGCGGTAATGATGAGGTGGCCATGAAGCACTTACCACTCATGTTGGAGGGTTCGGCCAGGGCGTGGTTGAATCAGTTAGCTCCTAGCATCATTTACACTTGGGAAGATCTTTCCCGAGTGTTCGTCAGGACGTTCGAGGGAACTTGCAAGCGACCAGCCGGATTGACAGAGCCGCAAGTCTGCGTGCAAAAGTCGAATGAAACCCTGAGAGATTACATCCAGAGATGGATCACTTTGCATCATACCGTGGAGAATGTGTCTGATCATCAAGCGGTCTGTGCCTTCAAGGATGGTGTCAAGAACAGAGAGTTAAGTCTGAAGTTTGGTCAAACCGGAGATATGACCCTGAGTCGAAGGATGGTGTCAGGAAGTTTGGTCAAACGGTGAAGAAGAGGATAGACTCCGGAGTGGCAAGTACAAGCCCAGTCAGTCGGAAAAAGGAAACTCCAATCGGAAGCAGAAGCGGAAAGCCGAACCAGCTGCTCCTGGAGAGGCTCTGGCCGTGACTCAGGGCAAATTCAAAGGGAAGCCCAAAGGATCTTGGAACCCCAAGAAGCTGAAGGATAAGGAAGGAAATGACGTGATGGATCTGCCGTGTCACATCCACACAAAGAAGGACGAAGAGGGTAACTTCGTCTACCCGAAACATACCACTCGCCAGTGCAGGCTCTTAATCCAGCAGTTTCAAGGAAAACAGCCCAAGGACACGGAAAAGGAGTCGGACAAGGCTGAGGACAAGGAGGAAAGTGATGGAGGATATCCCCATGTCAATTCCACCCTGATGATTTTTGCTGATGTCGAGAGCAAAAGTCGATTGAAAGTTATCAACCGTGAGGTAAATATGGTCGCCCTGGCGACACCAAGCTATCTGAGATGGTCTCAAACTCCCATTACGTTCGACCAGTCCGATCATCCGACTCACATAGCCACCCCTGGGAGGCAAGCTTTGGTGGTCGACCCAGTCGTCGAAGGCACTCGACTGACGAAGGTGTTGATGGATGGTGGTAGTGGACTGAATATATTGTATGCGGAGACGCTAAAGGGAATGGACATTCCGATGTCCAGACTCCGCTCCAGCAACATGAGTTTTCATGGAGTCATTCCTGGAAAGAAGGCTGAGTCACTCGGCCAAATAGCTCTAGATGTGGTGTTCGGCGACTTGAAGCATTTCCGCAAAGAGAAGCTGACATTTGAAGTCATGAATTTCCAGAGCGCTTACCACGCTATTTTGGGGAGACCAGCTTATGCACGGTTCATGGCTCGACCATGTTACGTGTACCTCAAATTAAAGATGCCTGGCGCCAAAGGTGTGATCACTATCACTGGCAACCGGAAGAAGGCAGAAGAGTGTTTTCAGAAAGGCTCGAAGATTGCGGATGCCCAGATAACAGTGGTAGAGCTAGAAGGATACAAGAAAAATGCAGATCTGAGTGATTTGTTGCGGGCCAAGAAGCCCGCCACAGAGTCAGCGTTCCAGTCGTCTGGTGAACAAAGCCCGTTCATATTCACCCGACCGACCCCAGCGCAGCTCCGACCCATATTTCCACAACACTCGACTCTAAATAGGAAGAAGCGCTCATCCAGTTCCTCCGTGAGAACTGGGACATCTTTGCATGGAAGCCAGCTGACATGCCGGGTGTTCCTAGGGGGCTGGCTGAGCATCGCCTAAGAGTCGACTCAAAAGCAAAACCTATCAAAGAACATCTTCGACGGTCCGCCGTTCAGAAGAGAAAAGCCATTGGCGAGGAGGTGGCTCGACTCCTGGCAGCAGAGTTTATCCGAGAGATATACCACTTCGAGTGGCTCGCCAATGTCGTCATGGTCCCCAAGAAGGACAAGTCACTTCGCATGTGCATCGATTTCAAACATATCAATCGGGACTGCCCCAAAGATCATTTTCCTCTCCCTCGCATCGACCAAATTGTCGACTCGACTGCGGGATGTGAGGGATTGTCTTTTTTAGACGCCTATTCCGGGTACCATCAGATCCGTCTGTATGGACCCAACGAGATCAAAACAGCTTTCATCACTCCATTCGGGTGCTTCTGCTATGTCACCATGCCATTCGGTCTCAAGAATGTCGGAGCCACGTTCATGAGGATGATTCAAAAGTGGTACTCACTCAAATCAGTCGGAATATGGAAGCGTACATGGATGATATC
>NW_025246939.1:0-2462 GCF_018294505.1 Triticum aestivum | reverse complement strand
TTTTGAGCTTGAATGTGATGCTAGTGGAATTGGATTAGGAAGTGTGTTATTACAAGATGGTAAACCTATTGCATACTTTTCTGAAAAATTGAGTGGGCCTAGTCTGAATTATTCTACTTATGATAAAGAACTATATGCTCTTGTTCGGACTTTAGAAACATGGCAACATTATTTATGGCCCAAAGAATTTGTTATACATTCTGATCATGAATCTTGAAACATATTAAAAGTCAAGCTAAACTGAACCGTAGACATGCTAAATGGGTTGAATTCATTAAAACTTTCCCTTATGTCATTAAACACAAGAAGGGTAAAGAAAATGTTATTGCTGATGCATTGTCTCGTCGCTATACTATGCTTTCACAACTTGACTTCAAAATATTTGGTTTGGAGACCATCAAAGATCAATATGTGCATGATGCTGATTTTAAAGATGTTTTGCAGAATTGTAAAGAAGGAAGAACCTGGAACAAGTTTGTCGTTAATGATGGATTTGTGTTCCGTGCTAACAAGCTATGCATTCCAGCTAGCTCTCTTCGTCTTTTGTTGTTGCAGGAGGCGCATGGAGGAGGATTAATGGGAAACTTTGGCGTGAAGAAGATGGAGGACGTACTTGCTACACATTTCTTTTGGCCAAAGATGAGACGGGATGTTGAGCGTTTTGTTGCTCGCTGCACTACATGTCAAAAAGCTAAGTCACGACTCAATCCTCATGGTTTATATATGCCTTTGCCTGTACCTAGTGTTCCTTGGGAGGATATATCTATGGACTTTGTTTTAGGTTTACCTCGAACAAAGAAGGGGAGGGATAGCATATTTGTTGTCGTGGATAGATTCTCAAAAATGGCACACTTTATACCATGTCATAAAAGCGATGATGCTGTTAATGTTGCTGATTTGTTCTTCCGTGAAATTATTCGTTTGCATTGTGTGCCAAATACTATTGTTTCAGATCGTGATACTAAATTTCTTAGCCACTTTTGGAGATGTTTATGGGCTAAGTTGGGGACTAAACTGCTTCTTAGTACTACTTGTCACCCCCAAACTGATGGACAAACTGAAGTAGTCAATAGAACATTGTCTACTATGCTTAGGGCTGTTTTGAAGAATAATAAGAAAATGTGGGAAGAATGCTTGCCTCATATTGAGTTTGCTTATAATCGTTCATTGCATTCTACTACTAAGATGTGCCCTTTTGAAATTGTGTATGGTTTCCTACCTCGTGCACCTATTGATTTGTTGCCTCTTCCATCTTCGGAGAAGGTTAATTTTGATGCTAAACAACGTGCTGAATTGATCTTAAAATGCATGAGTTAACTAAGGAAAACATTGAGCGTATGAATGCTAAATATAAACTTGCTGGAGATAGGGGTAGAAAACATGTTGTGTTTGCACCTGGAGATCTTGTTTGGTTACATTTGCGTAAGGATAGATTTCCTGATTTGCGCAAATCAAAGCTAATGCCACGTGTTGATGGTCCTTTTAAGGTGTTAGAGAAAATAAATGATAATGCATATAAACTTGAGCTACCTGCAGATTTTGGGGTTAGTCCCACTTTTAAGATTGCAGATTTGAAGCCTTATTTGGGTGAGGGAGATGAGCTTTCGTCGAGGACGACTTCATTTCAAGAAGGGGAGGATGATGAGGACATCAATACCATTGTTACACCCACAGCCCTTGCTGCTATACATACTGGACCAATTACTAGAGCTCGCGCACGCCAATTAAATTACCAGGTACTTTTGTTTCTTGGTAATGATTCTAATATTCATGAGAATATGATGCTGCCTAAATTGGATACATTTGTTTTGCTTACAAATGAAGGGCCTAGCTTTGAGAAGGATGAACATTGGAGCAAGAACAAGCATGGAGATGATGGCATGCGCATGGGGGACAAGAACGGAGTTACAAGTGATGATTTCAGGACATTGAAGCCACCATAATGCGTGCATGAAGCCTTGGACGAAATATACAAGATGCTACTTCATAACTTTCGTCCAGAGGCTATTCTAGGTGCTGCGTCATTATTGGGCCAGGCCCATGTAATTTCGAAATAGTTGAGTATAGGCTATTTTTAGAGTCCGTATGTGTGGGGAAACAAGAGATAGGGTTGGTTTCGGACCCCTTCCCCAAGGGCCACGAAATTCCCCCCTCTTCCTCCATATATACAGCCCTTAGGGCGTCGTTTAGACTCTGGGTTTTGTTTAGATTAAAAGTTCGCCATAGCTGCAACTTCGCGTACTTCGTTTGTGTTCAACAACCAGACAAAGGCGTCACAGAACCCCACCTTGATCAATAAAGCTTTCATCTTATATTCGCAATATCCAGATTGCAATCTCAGTTTCTTGCTTGTTCTTCATTTGCTCGCAAGAAACAGACCCTCGTGGTCAGGTTGATCGTGCTCCGGCGTGGTCAATAACCTCTCGGAGTTGGTTTAGCGCTTGCTCAGGCGCGACGTCATC
>NW_025246938.1:0-2462 GCF_018294505.1 Triticum aestivum | reverse complement strand
ATTATTAATTTGTTCTCTCAATAGCAGTTGCTCACTACAGATATTTTTCGTACTTTGGCCCCCCCAAACATTTTTGTCTAGCTCCGCCACTAACTAGCAGGCGGCTCGTTGGCAAAGCCACCACCGCATCTGTTCCCGAATCGTGGCCTTATCCACGTCCGGGTCGTTGGCATTTTTTTTTTCAACTGCTGGTCCACGTGCCTGAGGTTTCGGCCTTGATCTGTTGAGAAATTAGCAGCAAGCCTAGGGAGCCACGCCATGCAATAGCTATGGAATCTGATGCTCCGGTTTAGATTTGGACACGAACGACGGAGTAGGTTTCGGCGACTTGTACCTCGTATCGAATGTTTTCGGATGCTAGACTTCGACTCAAACAGCCGGCTGCTCGTCGATGAACGAAACACACAATCGTGAAGACTTGCCAAAATAGGAAAGAGCGGCCGCCGACGATGTAGATCCGATCGCCCCGGTTCTTCTTTATCCGGTTAATCGCGAGCTTCTCGAAACCTTGGGAAGATCCCTCCAAGAACTCAACACCATCGTGCGCAGGCCTCACGGTGGGCGTCAACTGTTATGAAATTAACACGTCGGATGTTCTTAGTGCCAGGACTTAGTCGCGAGGCCAAGGCATCTATGCGGTAGCTTGAGAGGGGTGACGAGAGACGCAACACGCAAGACAAGGATTTAGACAGCTTCGGGCCCCGGAAAACATCATTCGAAATAGCCCTACATGCTGTTTGAGGCTAGGTCTCATTATGCTCATGAGGGAGTCGTCGTAAGCTGGCTCTCCTTTTTCTGTCTAGCCCTAGATATTGTTTCTTGTTCTCTTTTTCTTTGGGGAGCCCTGCCCCTCCTTATATAAGTTAGAGGGGCGGGTTACATGTGGAGTCCAAATAGAATTAGGACTAGCCTACCTTCTACTACAAGCCGGATATAAGTCTGGGTCTTGATTCCCTGTAAGGGAGATATTCCTCACGCCTTTCCTCTTTAAGTCGGCCCACCATCACATGAACCGGCCTACTGGGCCTTGTCGCCCATCTGACCCGCCCGCCGGGTCTCCAATGAATCATAAACCGCCCGGTCCAAGCGGGTCGCCAGTGAGTCGCCAAGCTCCAGCCGGGTCACACTTCCGGCCGGGTCATACTGCGGGGTATATCCCCGACAGTTTGGGTTCAGGTTGATTTTATCAGCAGTCGCATCTTTCAACAGGCTATAATGTTTTGTTTGACAAAATTACAGGGACGAGCGCATCCTTATATTACTAAAATGGAATGGTGTGTAAAAGATCAGTCTTCTGTTGTTTCTGATTATGTTTTCCTTGCACATGATATATTTGTATAGTTCAACCAGCGTCTAATTAACTTAGTCCATACAATGATGGTGCATACAGAACCTAACTCAAGAATCTGCTGCTCCTACTTCTTACCACCTGGCACATTCCTTTATCGAAAAAAAGCCACCTGGCACATTCAGGCAACCCGATCAAGGTTCTGGCAAAATCCATATACGCCCGGGCCTTTGCCCTTTGTAGTCCATATCACCGAAGAGCAACGAGTATCTTCCTGGTGCGACCACCAATACGTTTTGTGAGTTATGTGACTTATGTCACCTCCAATCTCAGTGGATCTCTCGGCGTCTGTAAAATTTTACTCTTTCAACTTTCTTATGCATTCAACCAAAGTGGAGAGTCAATATCTAGCTTAGTTGCTTGCTTATTAGTATTCGCAACAGAATTCAGTTTTACAGGGTATGGACAAATCCATGAATTATGCTGGACCCGTTGGATATTCTTTTTATTTATTTTTCCTAAGTTGTTGACTGGATTTTAAATTTTGCCTAACTCATCATGTAGAAAAGACTGAAGTAAATCTCTACCGGTTGTCGCCGTCAATATTTCTCAACTACCTTTAGCGGCATTCTTAAATTTCATATGTGCTCACTAATGAGGTCACAATAATATGGTTATATAATAATATTCTTCTACTCAAAAGTCACATGCCAGAATTAGTAGCTTATTTCCGTTTATGTTTGTGCCTGCTTGCAAGAATACTTTTTAAAGCAATATTAAGGAGCTATAACATTGCTGAAAACTAATTTTATTTGCATGCTTTTCCGCAAAAAAAAATTATTTGCATGCTGTATTGGCAAATTTGAACTATTTATTGAATGCAAACTCTACTCATGTGTTACGCCGATCTTGAGCTTCCGAAATTTAATCACATCTCCAACAACCGATCTGACAAATATTCATGTTTATCAAATCATCATTAGTATTAGTGTATATAAGTACCGATGCTTGGCAATATGACTCATCTTCAAATACTGTTTGCAAAGCATTTGTCTTTTTTGATGCGTACTTAACCACATGCTAATTTCATGCCGACAACCTCCTAATATGCCAACTTTCTAATGACTGTCGAAACCAATCCGTTTAGCATTAGAAGCCTATAGCTACTACATGT
>NW_025246937.1:0-2463 GCF_018294505.1 Triticum aestivum | reverse complement strand
GCGAACTAAGTGGTACGGTTGTATCTGCCTCGACCTGCCCACATACTTAGATGTAATTCTAGTGTGGCACATCACAACCACCCACTGCAAGATGACGCTTTCTTGAGCTGGCGATGCTGATTTTTTCAAACATGGATTAATGGGCTCCTTCTCGCCGTACTCTAGAAATTAATGCTAATCAAAACCATATCTTGTGGATGTGGATGACAAGATGAAAGGAAATAAGAAAGTGAATGAGCAGTTGTCTGTTAAGCTCCGGGAAAAGTATATCTCCACAAATAGTATTGTGCATATGTGCTAGTTTCAAAGGTTGACCCCTGCTCCCTGTTAGCTTTTACATACCCAAGATGGTCTTACAAGGTATCGTGACATGCGGTCCTGATGATATTCTTGAAAGCTATGACTCTTTATAGAGCAAGTATGACAAACTAATGGAAGAAGCAGAGAAGTCCATCCAAGATGCAACAATATCATGTAGAAGGATGATATTGTGCAACTATGTGCAAATTAGGCTGGCAATGAACTAATTGATCAAGAGAGTTAAGAAGAATGTTTGGATATCATGTCAGGTTTATGCGCAGATTTTGTAGTGCACATTGCCCCCACTTGGAACGCAGAGGCGCATAGGCAGTGCCTTGTGTCAGGAGCGGAATCATAACTTATATCTGGGCATGGTTGTGGCACTGTGGAATCAGAAATATCAAATAATGGCTGGTGTAAGATGTGTGTGTGGAAATGAAGCCCCTGGACCATCACTTTAGGTTAACAATGTTTGGATAATACTGTTTACCATGCAAAGAAAACTTGTGCAGTAGGAACAAAGGAGGAAAAAAAGAAGAGGACATACTGAGATCAGAGATATAGAAAGTTGATGCAGAGGAGAGGAATGGGTGTATTGAAATGGTAAGCGTAGATATAGTTGATCATTAGAATGGACAACGTGGCAATGTGGTGGTCAGGGGGGTGAAGAATGGTGGGAACACATGTTACTTTAGTGAAGTGTTACAAAGTCTTCTTCCACCTGATAAGCTACGTGCAAGGATGTTAGGACCGGATACTCTAACAGGGAGCCTTGGTCACACTAGTAGAAAAGGGGGCAATGGTCCAGGCCGGTCCAGCCCATTAGTCCCGGGTCAATCCAGAACCGGGACCAATGGGGGCATTGGACCCGGTTCTTGAGCCCCGGGGGCCGGCCGGGCCACGTGGGCCATTGGTCCCGGTTCGTCTGGACCTTTTGGTCCCGGTTGGTGGGTCGAACCGGGACCAATGGGCCTCGCTCCTGGGCCACAACCATTGGTCCCGGTTGGTGGCACGAACCGGGACCAAAGGCCACAACCATTGGTCCCGGATCACGAGACCAACCGGGACCAATGGTGGTCCCTATATATACCCCTCGCTCGCGAGCAGAGCACTCCCAGTGCTCTGTTTTTCGTGGCCGGCGAGGGGAGAGCTTTGTGGTGCTCTAGCTCACCTCCTATGCACACAAGGTGTTCGATGGAATGCCCGAGCCACACTACTTAAGCTTTCTCCCCTCCAAGCTCGACCGCCAAGCTCCATTTTCCTTAATATTTGTCTAGGTTTAGTGGTCCATCACGCCCCGTCCCCGTCTTCACCGTCGTCGATCACCCGCGCCGATCTCATCGCCGGCACCACCGTGGTGAGCCTCTTGTTCTTATCTTCTTTCTGAAAGGAAAAATATTCTTACATGTATGTTTAGATAGATACTTGTATTATTTTATTACTTTTATTATTGCATCTAATATAGTGCGATGGTTTTGGTATCCGCCCCCGTCGGCCCTCGTCCTGTCTATGATTCGGATGTGGTATATATTATCTTTTCATAACTATTGGTTCATTTATTGTTTATGACAATTATGCCGACCAACGTGACATAGATTTTATTTATGTAGGAGGTTGTTGAACCGGAAATTCCAACCGACCCTATTGTCGAGAGGTTAAATTTAGTTGAAGAAGAAAACAATTTCTTGAAGGAAAAAATTAGAAAAATTGAGGAGGAGAAGATGATATTGGAGTTGCATGTTGCGGATGTCGTCGATGATCACAAGATTAAGATGGATGCAATGCGCTTGAAGATTAGAAAGATTAGAAAATATGCCATTCATACCGAGGCTTGGTATCATTATGCCATTGGATCAGTTGTTACATTGGTTGTGATTATGATCGCATTTGTTTTCGCATTGAAATGTTTTACATAGTTTCAGTGTACGGTTTAATTAATTTAGATGCTCTGCAGAGCTTTATGTTATTAGATGAGAACTATGTATGTACTTTGGTTTTAATGTGATGATGAACTTCTATTAATTTGGTCACTTCATTATATAATGCACGCAGATGAACCGGCAATGGATGTACGGTTCAAGACACACCTCTGAGTACATTAAGGGCGTGCAGAATGGTTTTATGTGTTGTCCATGCCCTATATGTGGGAATACGAAGTCTTAC
>NW_025246936.1:0-2463 GCF_018294505.1 Triticum aestivum | reverse complement strand
ATATGTATATCACATACATAATCATTTGTTTATATGAGATCTTTGTCGTGCAGGAAACATCCACATTATTTTTTACTATAAAAATTTATGTGTATTAAAGATACTTTAATAGTTATATTTTTTATAACTTATCAGGACAAAAAAAAGACATGTGCAACCGTACTATATGTGCAAATAATTAGCGTTCGTAATCTGCACCTGTGTAAAAACATGTTAAGTCTACATAATCGCAAGTATGCATGTCAGGCAAAATAGTTTATCTTTCAAGAGAATAGTACTAAGTTGTGCATAATAGTCCTTAGCATCTAAAATGAACTTACACGACACCACTACCTTGCTCCGGTGTCATCGGATGCAGCCAGCGTCCGGCAGCGTACATGAGGAGGTCGTCGAGCCGCTCCATCCAATATTATTTATCTGTGTCACGCTAGAAATGCTCGTCAAGGATCGGTCTTCCCCTACAGAACTGCAAGCTTCCTTGTTCTGATCATTTATTAGGAGTAGTAAGAAAAGCAGTATAAACTTGAACAGGATTTAAATTTGAAAAAAAGACATATAGCGGTGCAATATTGATCTAAATTTTTTTGACCACATAGATATCCTTTACTTTGCAATATAATGGACAAAATTAATAATTATAATGTTGTCGACTTACATTTGCTTTTATGTAGAACACCCATACAGTAGTACTACCAAACATGATGTGATTGAGTACTCATTACCGGGGACATTGATCGGTTGCCCCTATGCTATCTTCACAAACGAAATTCCGTCAATGAAAAGTAATTTCATAATTTATGTGGCCTATGTGGCCAGTTCAAGAAATCATAACAATAGTTTGATTGTCTAATTCCTAAAAAATAATTTTACTCCTCAAAATAGAATAATGCAAATAACATCCAACTTATTTCTAATATAATTTTCTTGGTTCATCATCTCTTAGATTATATCAATTAGTCATGAGTCTTAGCTCAATGCAAATCTTTCCTTGCCAAGCGGAGCCTTTGTCATCTAGCCACCAGTCTCGACCAGCTCCACATCCGTGGTTGACAAACTTCAGCTTCAATCTCCCTTTAAAAAATTTACTGTCCAACTAAACATGAGAGGTATTTTTGTTGTAGCATATAGAAAAATAAATTAGGCCGCCCTTGTGACACTTTGTGGTTCACCGATGGCCATGCAGGTGGGAAAGCACATTCAGTGACAAATAATCGTGATCGGCGGCCATTGGTAGGACAGCAGGATCGAAGCAGAGGAGGAGGCATCGGCCGTACAGATGAGTCCACACAGATTTTTGTCGGGAGAATATTTTATTGATGGAGCCATTGGGTCTAGTTTCTATTTCACGGTCAATCAGCTGGATCGCGGATTTTTTTCCATTTTTATCATTGGACTTTTTTTTACATTTCATCTTGGATTTTTTAACAGAGACATTCCTTCTTAATTTGTGCAGCGGGTGGAGTTTTTCCTTGCTTTTTCGATTGACGTGAGGCTTTCCTTGTTTTTATTTGGTCATGTATGTTTAATCTTTTATTTCATGTATGTATTTTTTTTCTGTAAGGTTTTATTTCACATACGTAATAAGAAGTCATTTTTTGAGGTTGTGTCTTTTTTTGTCATTTCCCATACCAAAGATCAAGTCGTATGTTTCTTTGTAAGATTTTATTTCACGTATGTGGTGAAAACTGTTTTTGTAGCTTGTTTTTCTTCTGGGAAGTAACGTGTATGCTAAGGACTATTTTTTTGGAAGGCGTGGGCTTAATCTTCAATTATATGTACGTGGTGAGAACCCTATTTTTTTATGAGAAGTAACGCGGATGCTAAGGACTGTCCCTTTTTCTTTACGTGACTTCTATTTTTTTTTGTACATTTTGGCTTGATCTGTTTGGTACGTAGTGTTTTTATTTGTTCAGATGGGTGGAGGTTTAAGTTTTGTTACGCGAGTTTGCTTTCTTTTATTTCACGGGCAATCTGCCCGATAGTCGATTTTTTTTCCTTTTATCGTTGGGATTTTGTTTTGGCATCTTATCGTTAGGTTTTTTTATGGAAAATTTTGCTTCTTAATTTGTGGGATACGGTAGGGACTTTCCTCTTTTTCTTGCGTGAGGCTGTTTTTCTACTTAATTTGTGGGAACTGGTGGGGCCTTTCCCTTTTTTTACTTGTGGCTTTCGTTTTTTTATGTGAGTCTTTTCTTTGTTTGTTTAACAAAAGTTGTACGTGTCAGGTGCACTTTTTATAGGACAGCATCATCTGCGTTACACAAGTTGTTTTTTAATCCTGGTCGTAAATTTTACAATCCAACGGTTTAATTAATTTTGATGATGTGGATTAATGAGAGATCATGAAAGGTGCCTCCAATTAGTAAATATAAATATATATAAGAATTTCTGCCAGAAACAATGTTCATGTAAAACCAACATTACTTCCATTTGAAATAATAATAATAATAATGTTCTTTTGAT
>NW_025246935.1:0-2463 GCF_018294505.1 Triticum aestivum | reverse complement strand
CATATAATACCTGGCCTAAATGGTCGCCCGCCGATCGATTTGTGTTCCTCATGTCCGGCAGCATGATCACCGGGCTATCGGGAGCCCCGGAGGTATATGCTTCAGCGCAAAGGACGGCTCTCTTCCCCACTGCCCAACTAATATCATTGGCTGGTGCCGAAGATGATGGTGGCCGGCACCGGTTCGAGTTCATCACCGGCCACTACTTCGCCATTGCCGGCACCGACTCGAGTTCATCCTAACATTCCCCTCTTCCGTGGAGCCCATGCGAGGTCGACGAAGGTCCTCGCAACAAAAGGATCCGGCAAGACACCTGCTGTGTACGCCGGCGTCGCCTCCGCGGTGGCCTTCATGGGACCCAAGCGGCGGCGGCCTCCCTTGTTCTACTTCTCCTCGATGATGGCGGCGAACGCGGAGGCGCTGGCCAGCGACTCGTCGCTCTCTGTGCACCCGGCTTCTGTTGCTGCTTGCATGGCGCGGCCGGCGGCATGGGAGTCTCGGCCACAGAAACGGGAGACACGGTACGAGGCGGCGGCATGGACGGCAACAACGACGGTCGTGCCCGCTCCTCGTCGAGCTGGCCTAGAGCGGCGAGTTGCTTAACCGCGCGCCGACTTGGGGCGGCAACTGGCTCCATCGGGCGAGGGGAGGGAGGTGGATCAGCGAGTTGCATAGCTCGTATCCGATGGGCTACTCAGCCGGCTTGGATGTGGAATAACTACTCTTCGTAAGCTATTGTAAGAGTGGACCGACGGAGGTGTGCGATTCTTGGCCGGCGTTTGGCCTCGTTTAAATAGGAGATTAAATAGATGGTGGACGGGAGGAGCTCGGCCGGTGTTGTGTTTAATGCCGGCCCGGTCATGAACGGACCTGTGTCTAGAGTGGGTTTCTCGGCTTCCACACGGGCGGGTTTCATGGAGGCGTTTGAATGCGGCACAGAGGCATGTTCAGCCGGGCGTGCAGCGAGTGGCGCCCTCGACTCTAACCTAGGAAACCACACCATTCTTCCACTAACGTGTGGGCTCTTTGGGTACATGGCCTGCATGTCAGTGACCCAACGCAGGCAGCGCACAGCAGAGGAACCTTTGGTGGGCCAGGGCGGTCAGAAGCGGGCATTTAATAAACCGATGATTGTTCATTGAGTGTGATGTCATCTTTTTCATGTAGATAAGCCTACTATGTTGATAGCCCGTTCGATACGTTGTGATTCATAAAGACCGGTGCAAACATCAATGTTCTGCTTATCACAGATAAGATTGATTAATACCCGTAAGGCTGGTCATAGTGGGAGTAACATAGGTAGTAACTTAGATGCCACATAAGAAAAAATGATGAGGTGGCAAGTAGTTAATGAGGAGAGAGGCAAATAGAGTAACATAATATGTTACCATCACATGGCGCTTCCCAATGCAAAATAAGTCTACAAAATAATAAATGAAGACATCTATGTTACCACATATATGATACTACCCACTATGAAGGTAGTAACATAGACTATTAACATATGCATGTTATTAGTCTAAGTTACTCTCCACTATGACCAACCTAACAATCCATGTCCTTAACAAAGGGTGCATGCACATATAGGTTGAGCGTGTGTCTTGCATCGTGTGCTGTGTGCATGCTGGCGTGCGAGTGTTGCTTGCATGCAAGGGTACGTTTCAGTGTTGCATGCATGGGTGCGTACGTGCGTGTGTTCGTGAGTGCATGTGTACGTGTCAGTGTTGCATGCCAGCATGCGTGCGTGTGTACGTTATGTGTACGTGTCAGTGTTGCACGCCTGCATGCGTGCGTGTCTTCCGTGCATGCATGTGTACGTGCGGGGTGAGGCTAAAAGTCAGTCGACTGACTTTTTCATCTCTGGTCATTAGATTTTCCAGCCTTTGGATATGAAATCAAGGGCCTCTAGTTTATCATCAAACTCCACCCCCCTGAGCCGCCAGCCACCACCAGCCGAACCGCCAGCCCCCGCCGCCCGCGGCCGGCCTGCGCCACCATGCTGCTCCGCCCTCCCCAAAACCACTCCCCACCGCCGGCCCGCCGCCACACCGGCCATCCCTCTAGCCCCCCGGTGCCGAGCTTTTTCTCCGGCGATCCCCACCCCACCTCCCAATCAACGCCCCCAACCGCCGGCGACTGCCAACCAGAGGTCTCACGACTTCGAATACCCACCGACCACTAATTTATTACTATTTCTGTCCTTCATATACGCGCTGACGGGTGGGCCCTATGGTAATGTGCGCTGCTGAATGTGGACCGTTTAACTGGTCAATTGATCGTGCTATCAACAAATTACGGAGCTGTATGGTGAGCCAGTGACCGTATGATCACCCTAAAATGTACTCCTATTTTATTAACACAGTACAGACTCAAACTACAATTTCTTTCTTTCATATACGGGCTGACAGGTGGGCCCCACGGTTATGCGCCCCGATGCTGCAACACTAGTTGCGCCGCGTGGAA
>NW_025246934.1:0-2463 GCF_018294505.1 Triticum aestivum | reverse complement strand
CATATAATACCTGGCCTAAATGGTCGCCCGCCGATCGATTTGTGTTCCTCATGTCCGGCAGCATGATCACCGGGCTATCGGGAGCCCCGGAGGTATATGCTTCAGCGCAAAGGACGGCTCTCTTCCCCACTGCCCAACTAATATCATTGGCTGGTGCCGAAGATGATGGTGGCCGGCACCGGTTCGAGTTCATCACCGGCCACTACTTCGCCATTGCCGGCACCGACTCGAGTTCATCCTAACATTCCCCTCTTCCGTGGAGCCCATGCGAGGTCGACGAAGGTCCTCGCAACAAAAGGATCCGGCAAGACACCTGCTGTGTACGCCGGCGTCGCCTCCGCGGTGGCCTTCATGGGACCCAAGCGGCGGCGGCCTCCCTTGTTCTACTTCTCCTCGATGATGGCGGCGAACGCGGAGGCGCTGGCCAGCGACTCGTCGCTCTCTGTGCACCCGGCTTCTGTTGCTGCTTGCATGGCGCGGCCGGCGGCATGGGAGTCTCGGCCACAGAAACGGGAGACACGGTACGAGGCGGCGGCATGGATGGCAACAACGACGGTCGTGCCCGCTCCTCGTCGAGCTGGCCTAGAGTGGCGAGTTGCTTAACCGCGCGCCGACTTGGGGCGGCAACTGGCTCCATCGGGCGAGGGGAGGGAGGTGGATCAGCGAGTTGCATAGCTCGTATCCGATGGGCTACTCAGCCGGCTTGGATGTGGAATAACTACTCTTCGTAAGCTATTGTAAGAGTGGACCGACGGAGGTGTGCGATTCTTGGCCGGCGTTTGGCCTCGTTTAAATAGGAGATTAAATAGATGGTGGACGGGAGGAGCTCGGCCGGTGTTGTGTTTAATGCCGGCCCGGTCATGAACGGACCTGTGTCTAGAGTGGGTTTCTCGGCTTCCACACGGGCGGGTTTCATGGAGGCGTTTGAATGCGGCACAGAGGCATGTTCAGCCGGGCGTGCAGCGAGTGGCGCCCTCGACTCTAACCTAGGAAACCACACCATTCTTCCACTAACGTGTGGGCTCTTTGGGTACATGGCCTGCATGTCAGTGACCCAACGCAGGCAGCGCACAGCAGAGGAACCTTTGGTGGGCCAGGGCGGTCAGAAGCGGGCATTTAATAAACCGATGATTGTTCATTGAGTGTGATGTCATCTTTTTCATGTAGATAAGCCTACTATGTTGATAGCCCGTTCGATACGTTGTGATTCATAAAGACCGGTGCAAACATCAATGTTCTGCTTATCACAGATAAGATTGATTAATACCCGTAAGGCTGGTCATAGTGGGAGTAACATAGGTAGTAACTTAGATGCCACATAAGAAAAAATGATGAGGTGGCAAGTAGTTAATGAGGAGAGAGGCAAATAGAGTAACATAATATGTTACCATCACATGGCGCTTCCCAATGCAAAATAAGTCTACAAAATAATAAATGAAGACATCTATGTTACCACATATATGATACTACCCACTATGAAGGTAGTAACATAGACTATTAACATATGCATGTTATTAGTCTAAGTTACTCTCCACTATGACCAACCTAACAATCCATGTCCTTAACAAAGGGTGCATGCACATATAGGTTGAGCGTGTGTCTTGCATCGTGTGCTGTGTGCATGCTGGCGTGCGAGTGTTGCTTGCATGCAAGGGTACGTTTCAGTGTTGCATGCATGGGTGCGTACGTGCGTGTGTTCGTGAGTGCATGTGTACGTGTCAGTGTTGCATGCCAGCATGCGTGCGTGTGTACGTTATGTGTACGTGTCAGTGTTGCACGCCTGCATGCGTGCGTGTCTTCCGTGCATGCATGTGTACGTGCGGGGTGAGGCTAAAAGTCAGTCGACTGACTTTTTCATCTCTGGTCATTAGATTTTCCAGCCTTTGGATATGAAATCAAGGGCCTCTAGTTTATCATCAAACTCCACCCCCCTGAGCCGCCAGCCACCACCAGCCGAACCGCCAGCCCCCGCCGCCCGCGGCCGGCCTGCGCCACCATGCTGCTCCGCCCTCCCCAAAACCACTCCCCACCGCCGGCCCGCCGCCACACCGGCCATCCCTCTAGCCCCCCGGTGCCGAGCTTTTTCTCCGGCGATCCCCACCCCACCTCCCAATCAACGCCCCCAACCGCCGGCGACTGCCAACCAGAGGTCTCACGACTTCGAATACCCACCGACCACTAATTTATTACTATTTCTGTCCTTCATATACGCGCTGACGGGTGGGCCCTATGGTAATGTGCGCTGCTGAATGTGGACCGTTTAACTGGTCAATTGATCGTGCTATC
The DNA here is from genome assembly GCF_018294505.1 of Triticum aestivum. Classification (NCBI taxonomy): domain Eukaryota; kingdom Viridiplantae; phylum Streptophyta; class Magnoliopsida; order Poales; family Poaceae; genus Triticum; species Triticum aestivum. The sequence goes on along the minus strand of NW_025246934.1, from coordinate 177 downwards.
AACAAATTACGGAGCTGTATGGTGAGCCAGTGACCGTATGATCACCCTAAAATGTACTCCTATTTTATTAACACAGTACAGACTCAAACTACAATTTCTTTCTTTCATATACGGGCTGACAGGTGGGCCCCACGGTTATGCGCCCCGATGCTGCAACACTAGTTGCGCCGCGTGGAA
>NW_025246933.1:0-2463 GCF_018294505.1 Triticum aestivum | reverse complement strand
TTTGTATTCTATAAAATATTGATTAATGTGTTCTTTTCAAGTCTGTAGGTCCCACAACCATATGGAACAGCTCTAACTGTGAGTTCCATCCACCAGTTTTTAACTACTTTTGTACATGCATGTTCATACATAATAATATAATTCCTTTTGATAGTACATGTACTCATATATTCCCTGTTTTCATGATATGTTATGTTCACTGTTTTCATGAAGTACAGTGCTATAGTTAGCACATATGTGTAATCAGCATGTATGTCTTGGATCACATATACATATGCATGTCACAAACATTAAATTAGTAAAATATATTTGCATATGTTATGCAAGGAACTACCTTGTAGCATGTGGAAACCAAAAATTTAGTATAGTAGGAGACTGATGTTCTGCTAAGATGTGGAAGCTCAATCCTATTCATTTGAGGGGCACATAAAAATTGAAAAAGAAATGTTTACTAGCATGTGATGGAAAATACACAATTCAATTAAGCCTTTCTTATCCGTTCAAAGAGATAGAATGCAATGCCAAACCTTGGTCAGAGTGTACTATAAACTTGAAGTCAATCTGTGGTAAAATCACAAGAAAATAAATCTAAATATACATTTGTAAGAACATATATGAAATTCGTAAGGTAAGACAACCAAACAATATATTTCACTTTTGCACTAGGGGTTTCAAAGGAAACAATATTGCATGGCTTTTAGTAGTATTATAGAACGATATTTATTTTTTAAAATTATATAATGTTCACATATAATAAATGCTGCCCCAATTTTGCAAATTATGAATAAAACTTCTAAGTAGAATGATATCATTGCTGATGTCAGTAGCCTATTCAACAAACATCCATGCAATTAGTGTGTCAGTGCAACTTAAGAAACGACCGATGAATTTTGCATATATAAAGAACTGGCAAAGAATATGCCCGGATAACCTTCTGAAATTTGTAGAAGATCTTAAAATATGTACTTTTAGGAACGTTTAGATATGTGACGCTTTTTAACGAAGATTTTACCCACAAAAAAATAACAGATTTGATCGAAAAACATGGTTGCTATCAATTTGTCTTACTTTCAGCCTTGAATGTATATATCAAAAAATAAAAGATTTGATCGAAAAAGATGGTTGCTATCATTTTGTCTTACTTTCGGCTTATATGTATACAGTTTGACCAAGTAGAAGTGATATATTATATCTGTCATGGATCTTTACTATAGTGGTATAATTGTAATTCATGGATGCATATTCATTCACGTGAAGAATGATGCTCAGAGTTGTGTACTCGAGATAACTTTAAATCTAAGTCAACATGTGTAAATGGGATGGTTTGCCTAGAATTTGTTTTTACTAATAAGCGGAAGATTATTGCAGGTTCGTGTTTGCATGAAATCTAGATAACCTTTGGAATAACATACAACTCGCTGTTATAAAAAATGAAGTAAGAAGTAAGATGTATCCGCAGAACTCTGACAAATTAGGAAGTCAACAAATGGTTCATATATGAGCAATCAATGTTGAAGTTTAAAAATGTCAAAAAATTATGATATTTTAAAAGAATAATCATATTGAATTGTTCCTTCTTTGATTTTGAATTGCTTATATGGAAAATGCAACAAAAAAGCGTTGACTAAGAAGACTTCGTATAATGTGACTTTCTTCCTGTTGGTTATCAGCGAACAAAAGAATGCATGATTTTTGAAGTAAAGGCAATGCATTTTTTTGTTAAAGGTGATTATTTATTAAAAAAACAATATATGGTAGTTAGCAATGCTAACATTCGAACAGCAAAATACATGCATAGCTATATTCATAAAATTTAGCCACGCAATTGCACAGGTCACCCCGCTAGTTAAATTAAACATAAAAGCATCCAAATAATTAATAGAGCCTTTTATATTAATTTAACATCACCGGAAACATTCACCTATATATTGTTTATCGATAATACCCACATTGCCGATAAACTCTAAAACCCTTCCAGTGATACCTAAACGCTTCCAGTTCCTCTCAAAACTATTTTGAATATAAATGAAACAATTCTACAAATAAATCCTCGATACTCTCATCCTCCTAACACTCAGAAAATCATAGACATCAACAAAACCTCTTCGTTCAATGACCGATAATGGAAACGTGGACGTCCATATTGATCCGTATGATTACAAAATTGGTATTCTAGTGAACCTTTGGTTATCATGTGATGTTCCCTTTGTTTTGCAATACTTTAGAAAACCCATGATGCATCAGTATCCTCCTGAGTCATACACATGCTCACTATACCATTACCCTCATTGCCGATTTTGTTCTTCTTTCTCGTCGAAGTGTTTCGGCATCCCCGTGATGTAGGCACCTGTGTCTTGCCAGAGAATGATGGATGTTATGGCACAGAGAGGGGCCTTAGAATATCTCTCAATCATCGAAGGAGCAAATCCCACTCTTGAGCTATCCAGTCCCTTATCAAACTTT
>NW_025246932.1:1813-2463 GCF_018294505.1 Triticum aestivum | reverse complement strand
TTGTTATTTTTCATGCATTTACTGATTATTTTGAGCTATTAGACCATGAAATTGAAAAGCATTTGAAATGAACTCTGAAATGGTTCCAAGTTGGCATGGTATCATCATTTCACCCACATAGCATGTGCGAGAAAGTAGAGAGGGTTACGGCAAAAACTGGATGCACTACGTGTACAAAACGGACAATCTCTTTCGAAGTATCAGGGTTTCATACAGAAACTCGTCTGTTATAAAGGGATTTCATTTTTTGAACTTATTTGAACTCCATAGATTTTCTGTGTTCAAAATGCACCATTCAAAGCCACATCATCAATTTACAACCCTTTCTGACTTCATTTGTTATTTTTCATGCATTTATTGATTATTTTGAGCTATAAGACAATGAAATTGAAAAGCATTTAAAATGAACTCTGAAAAGGTTCCAAGTTTGCATGGTATCATCATTTCACCCACAAAGAATGTGCGAGAACGTAGAGAGGGTTACGGCAAAAACTAGATGCACTTCGTGTACAAAACGGACAAGCTCTTTCGAAGTATCAGGGCTTCATACGGAAACTCGTCTGTTACAAAGGGATTTTATTTTTTTGAACTTATTTGAACTCCATTGTATTTCTGTGTTCAAAATGCACCATTCAAAGCCACATCATTGA
>NW_025246932.1:0-1579 GCF_018294505.1 Triticum aestivum | reverse complement strand
GTGTACAAAACAGACAATCTCTTTTGAAGTATCAGGGTTTCATACGGAAACTCGTCATTTACAAAGGGATTTCATTTTTTTTTGAACTTATTTGAACTCCATCGTTATTCTGTGTTCAAAATGCACCATTCAAAGCCACATCATCAATTTACAACCCTTTCTAACTACATTTGTTATTTTTCATGCATTTACTGATTATTTTGAGCTATTAGACCATGAAATTGAAAAACATTTGAAATGAACTCTGAAAAGGTTCCAAGTTGGCATGGTATCATCATTTCACCCATATAGCATGTGCGAGAAAGTAGAGAGGGTTACGGCAAAAACTGGATGCGCTTCATGTACAAAACGGACAATCTCTTTCGAAGTATCAGCGTTTCATACTGTTACAAAGGGATTTCATTTTCTTGAACTTATTTGAACTCCATAGTTATTCTGTTTTCAAAATGCACCATTCAAGGCCACATCATCAATTTACAACTCTTTCTGACTACATTTGTTATTTTTCATGCATTTACTGATTATTTCTAGCTATAAGACTATGAAATTGAAAAGCATTTAAAATAAACTCTGAAAAGGTTCCAAGTTGACAGGGTATCATGATTTCATCCACATAGCATGTGCGAGAACGTAGAGATGGTTACGGCAAAAACTGGATGCGCTTCGTGTACAAAACGGACAATCTCTTTCGAAGTATCAGGGTTTCATACGGAAACTCGTCTGTTACAAAGGGATTTCATTTTTTGAACTTATTTGAACTCCATAGATTTTCTGTGTTCAAAATGCACCATTCAAAGCCACATCATCAATTTACAACCCTTTCTGACTTCATCTGTTATTTTCATGCATTTACTGATTATTTTGAGCTATAAGACAATGACATTGAAAAGCATTTAGAATGAACTCTGAAAAGGATCCATGTTTGCATGGTATCATCATTTCACCCACATATCATGTGCGAGAACGTAGAGAGGGTTACGGCAAAAACTAGATGCACTTCATGTACAAAACGGACAATCTCTTTCGAAGTATCAGGGTTTCATACGGAAACTCGTCTGTTACAAAGGGATTTCATTTTTTTTGAACTTATTTGAACTCCATTGTTTTTCTGTGTTCAAAATGCACCATTCAAAGCCACATCATCGATTCACAACCCTTCCTGACTTTATTTGTTATTTTTCGTCCATTTACTGGTTATTTTGAGCTATAAGACCATGAAATTGAAAAGCATTTGAAATGAACTCTGAAAAGGTTCCAAGTTGGCATGGTATCATCATTTCACCCACATAGCATGTGCGAAGTAGAGAGGGTTACGGCAAAAACTGGATGCACTTCGTGTACAAAACGGACAATCTCTTTTGAAGTATCAGGGTTTCATACGGAAACTCGTCTGTTACAAAGGGATTTCATTTTTTTGAACTTATTTGAACTCCATAGTTTTTCTGTGTTCAAAATGAACCATTCAAAGCCACATCATCAATTTACAACCCTTTCTGACTACATTTGTTATTTTTCATGCATTTACTGATTATTTTGAGCTATAAGACCATGAAATTGAAAAGCATTTGAAATGAACTCT
>NW_025246931.1:0-2463 GCF_018294505.1 Triticum aestivum | reverse complement strand
GGTGTATGTGTGGTGTTGTAACCGTATTTTCTTATGAAGACGTAGCAACCTTTTCTCAGAAAAATAATATTTTCATCCGTATTGTTAATGAGATAGTTGAAGAGCTCTACTTTTCTACTATTACAAGGGGCAACAATGCGAAAGAACTATATTGTCAGGACCTTGAGAAAATATACTATGGGTTAGATGTTTATAGCTGTCATGATGTTTGGACATGGTCGGCTGGGAGGAGGACCTAGGATCCATTTATATACTGAGAACCAAAATGAGGTTATGTTTGAAAAAAAGATTACCCCGGCCTCTGCATCTGGCCCATGCATGCAGCCATTTTATTAATTATTCACGAAAACCATACAAAGTAGTATATTAGGTAGTCTGAAGCCACCATCTTAACAACATATATCGCTACTCTTATCCACTTTGGTGTGCCAATAGTCCGAGCCTAATACCAAATGGACATTGCACCAAAACGTAACATCTAAATCCGGAGACCCCAACCCAGCCATATACCGGGTTTGCAGCGCAATCTGGTCCGACGCACTCTCATGTTTCGTTGCCACCATCTTCCACTAATTAGTCTTCAGAGCGACACTAACGTACCGACATTGCGAGGCCTCTCTACTATCAATGCCACCATGACGCCAGACAACGTCCTCCTCCTGCGCGAGTTCATCTCCACGCATCGGACGCCGAGTCACCACTGCGCCATGCCATCGAGATCCGCCGCCATCAATGTATAAGAAGAAGTACCGCTTCACCAAAGAAGCCTTCCACTGGTCCCTCGGGGCCGTGTACACCTCCAAGAATAACGCCCCCAAGAGGAAAACGACACCAGAGCGCCGCCGTCATCCGATCTACTGATTTAGGGTTTCCCCCGGAGGTAGCAGAGAGCGGCCTTGAACTTCTCCATGGTGATGCCTTTAAGGAGGGAACGACGCAGACAACGCCGCCACCGCCGGCCTTGGCAGCTAGCCGAGAGCAGGTTTTCACCCAGATCTGTTCGAAGAGCCTCCCTCAAGCATGTCGTGCACGGTCCGCCGCCATCTGTGCCGGGGACTGGACGAAAAGGATCCAGTCCGCCGCTGCCTGACCGGCCATGACACCACCACGATACCTACAGCCGGTGCCAGCACTAGCAGGCATGCTGAGGCGCGGCACCGTGCCATACCAGATCCAGCGAACGGCACGCCGTCCGAGCCCGAATCTCACCCAGATCGGCAGCGGCGAGGGGGGTGGATGGGATGGGTGGGGTGAGGAGAGGCTGCGCCGGCCGCGGCCCCCGAGGACCCAGGTCGGGCTCGCATGGGCGGCCAAGACCGCGACCGCACGCCCGCGACGGAGCTCCCATCGTGGCGACACCGCGCCGCACGCCAACAACCACCGCTGCCACAATCAAGGACGCCGCCGTGAAGACGAGCTCCGGACAGTCACCAGCCGCTCGAGATCTCCCCATCAAAAGAGCAGCCGGCGAGGAGCACGAGTCTCGCCGCTGGATGGGATGGGTGGGGTGAGGAGAGGCTGGGGGGTTCGCCGGCCGTGTCGCCCCTGGGAGGGAGTGGCGCGGGGGCACCGGTACCCCTGAATCATTGATCACCAAAATGAGGTTATGCAAGGACGCAAGGACATAAATCAACAGCAAGTCGGAAGGCGTACAAGAAACTGGTGCAAGGACTAGGACTGTAAAATTCTGTGTGTTTCACAAATTGGTGCTCATAAACATTGATACATTTCAGAGACTGCTGCATGCCCATAGAAAGATCAATCATGGCAATTAGTTACCAGGGTATATGGCATAAGATATTCAGATTTCACAACAGCTTGCACTTTAATAACAATACTCAGAAGGTGTACAAGAAGGTGCTCATGTACTACTGCCGCTCGTGTGACTCCACGGTGCAGTGTATTATTCTTCAGTAAGCTGTTCTTGGACGCCTCACTGATGAGTGCAGTCGAATTGTATCGATGCGGCAGTGATGACGGAGGACACCGAGCGAGCTACCGGAGATGGCAGTGGTAGCAGTAGCGGCTGTGTAGGGGCAAACGTGCAGGTAGGGAAGTGTAGCAGCATGTTATTAGCGCAAGCATAGCATGTTTTACAAAAGAGCAGTTCATGCACGTGAATATTGAAGGCGAAGCACAAGCCCTGGTAAACCAGATAATTTTCTCCCTATGTACCCAACTTTTTTTTTGCGGAAGCCCTATGTACCCAACTAATTTACTGTATTAAATAGCCAAAGGTTGAGAATGAGCTCTAAATTTTAACTTTATTCAGTATTTAACCTAGTAATATTTGTTTTAAATACATAATTTATATTCCCTGTAGACTACTAATCAAAAGACAAGATCTATCTCTGTGACAAATGATTTTAGTGGCTCCATGATCACGTCGGTTTTAGGTATATCAAAACCAATAGTGATAAGGAAAAGAAATACTAACGTGAAACCAAATACCAGTAAATTTTT
>NW_025246930.1:0-2463 GCF_018294505.1 Triticum aestivum | reverse complement strand
CTGCAACTTCGCGTACTTCGTTTGTGTTCAACGACCAGACAAAGGCGTCACAGAACCCCACCTTGATCAATAAAGCTTTCATCTTATATTCGCAATATCCAGATTGCAATCTTAGTTTCTTGCTTGTTCTTCGTTTGCTCGCAGGAAGCAGACCCTCGTGGTCAGGTTGATCGTGCTCCGGCGTGGTCAATAACCTCTCGGAGTTGGTTTAGCGATTGCTAAGGCGCGACGTCCTCGCACGTTCGTAGTCGGATCGTCAAAGTCGACTTCCACCAAAGCGATATCCATCATCTCATCGAAAGACGGGACACCTTAGCCTCTATCAAGTGGTATCAGATTTCCAGGTTGCTTGGTGAGATTTTACAGTTTTTCGTAGTTTAGATCGAGTCTGTTCTTCATACCTACAGTCCACGAAAAAGCCAAAAAAAATTAGGGTTAGTTCATCATATCCGAACCAATCTGAGCCTTTGCATAATCTTTTTAGGGTTTTGCTTTGTTGAATTTGCGGTTGCATCGCCGTGTCTAGTTGCTGGTCTTAGCGTTAGTCTTTTAGAGTTTCGAGTTATGGTCATAAGTTGTCACGCCGCCACCGCACCATCATCATCGCCCATGTCACCTACCACCACCGCTCCGAATTCGTATCCATATACCACCACCAATCCGTATCCATATACCACCACCGATGCATATCCATATATTACCACCGCTGCCATATACCACCACCATATATCCACCACCAATCCAAGTTCCTTGCATATTAGGTGTGTTTTCGAGATCCATCTAGTTTTCGATTCGTGTTTCCTTGCCGGAGAAGGTTTCGAAAAAAAAAGAGTCTGGAAACCACCCTCCGTTTAGGCCCAAAAAATTTCGAAAACGCATTTTTCGAAAAAAATTCTGGCTATCCTATTTTTAGGTGTTTCTGAGTGTTTTGAGACAGGTGCCATTATAGGAAGTTTTTTTTGACCCGTTTCCAGTTTTTGGGTCCGGGCAGTCGAAAAAACGAAAAAAAAAATTTGGTCGAAAAAATTTCGTGCCCATCCTGTCAGTTTGACCTAGGAAGAGTTTTGAGACACTCGCCATTATAGTGATTTTTGGCAAAAAAAAAGCAGCGCAAAAAAAAGAGCGCAAAAAAAGAGCGATTTTTTTTCCAGATTGTGCTTTTTCCTTGTTTACGTGCAGTGCCGTGATTTTGTTAGTGTTCTAGGCTCGCGTCTCTAGCACGGTCTAGCCTAGGACCAGCACAGTACCGTCGTTGAGCGTTTATTCAACTTTGCATCTCTGAATTGATTATTGCTGACACTTTTTGCTACCATATTATAAGCCTTCCAGCTCCACATACATCTACGTCGTGCGTTTGACTCTCCCTGGTAATCGCTCTATCCAAGCTTTGAGAGTTTTGACTACAACGGGTGCCGATCACCGCCTGCTGCTGGGTAAGAACTGGTAAGAATTTGAGTTTTGCTTGACGGGTTTGTGATACACCACCAGCACTTCTTAGTAGTCTGTAGGATCATATTCTTGTGTGTTTCTATTTGCTGCTAACCATGGTAGGATCACAAGCCGATGAGACTGATTGGGAGAACCTGACGAACAAACAGCTACATGACAAATTTCAGCAAATGATGAGTGGACAGGTGCAAGATGTGCTAAACAGATTTGACGAGGCCATGGAGAAGATAGATGGCATGGAGAAGACATTTGAAACAAAGCTTGATAGCAAGTTTAATGAATTGCTCGCGCGTTTACCACCACCACCGCCGGCTGCACCTATCGCACCTCTGCAACACCAACAACAACGCATCCTTCCGAATCAGTATGGACGAGCGAAGCGTGTTCCTATTGAGGATGGCCAAACTTCTGGTGCTGCTGTTCCTGTTATTGATGCTTCTTTGGCTCCTACTACTGCTGCTGCTGGTACCCAGGAGGATGATGAGTATGCGGGCGATAATGAGGATGAGGTTGATCAAAATCAGAACTACATGTACCCACCAGCACCACCACCAGCAGGTCGACCTCAGGTATATATTCGTAATGGTAGGCCTGCACCACCACCTCAGGTACGAGATGATGTCCATATTCCTAAACTGAAATTGAATATTCCACCATTTGAGGGTAGATATGTTCCTGATATATATCTTACTTGGGAGTTAGAAACTGAACAACGTTTTACATGTTTACAATATCCCGAGGAGAGACGGGTTGCTGCTGCTGTTTGTGCTTTCACTAGTTTTGCATGTGTATGGTGGTCTGAACATTGTAGATTATATCCTATTCCAACTACTTGGGCTGCTTTGAAAACTGCTATGCGTACGCGTTGGGTTCCACCATATTATCAACGTGAATTGCTGCAAAAATTGCAGTGTTTAAGACAAGGGAAAAATTCTGTAGAAGAATATTATCAGGAATTACAAACTGGCATGATTAGATGTGGTATTGTTGAGGAGAATGAAGCTATGCTTGCAC
>NW_025246929.1:0-2464 GCF_018294505.1 Triticum aestivum | reverse complement strand
GCCACCACGATGCCAAACAACTCCACCATGCTGCACATATCCGTCCACACGCGCCCGTCGCCGAACCCCCGCAGCGCCATGCCACCAGGATCCGTCTTCGGCCTTGCGGTGGATGAGACACCGCTCTTTCGCTTGCCCCATCCAACCAACACTTGCTCCAAAGCGATGCCCTTGGGAGGGATAAAGGCATCAAAGCTACCATCATCGTCCGATCTGGTAGATCCAGATCTAGGGGTTCCCCCGGAGCATCACGAGTGGTGTGCCACGACCTGCAACAGCGATGCTTCGAGAAGGGAGCAATATCATAGATGCCGCCATCATCCGCCATGACCAAAGTCGGCACGATTTTCACCGGAAGTTGCGTCCCCCCAACCTCACAGCTGATTGGAACCGAATGGAGCCGCCATGAAGACGCGGGCCGCCGTCGGCATGACTGCAGGGAGCCTCCAGCCGCCCCTCACTGGTCCTCCTTGCGCCACCGGCTGGCCAAGGCCGTACCGAGACGGATCTAGACATGACGCCTGATCCGCAGCCATCGGAGCCACCCATGCGCACGCAGCTGCCACACCGCCGGCCATGAAGACTCCCATCGCTGCCGCACATACAACAGGGGCACCGCCCTGGCTGCCACCCCCGGCCTCCCCGCATGAGACGCCACCTCCGCCTCACAGGGTCCGCCGCGACGACCACCCGCCCTGGACTTGCGGCGCAGGGCCCGCCCCCTCCGCGTCCCTTGCCGGCGGCAGCGCCGGCTGGGTATGGAGCATGGGGAGGGACTGGCGGCTAGGGATCTGGAGCCCCTGGCGCCGCCTGAGGAGAGGCGACGCGACACGAGGGGAGTCGGGCTACTGATCAATATGATGGGTGTAACGTCCAAGAAAAGATACAATGTAAACAGAACTCTTGGGACAATTCGGGGATGTTTGCTGAGGCTACGCAAAGTCAGCCGCTGACTTTGACTGAGAAGGGTAGGCCTCTCGGCTTCAGATAGACGGTGCGAACTTGCAAATGTTCAGTACAGGAAAATATACTGACATGAACTCTGCAAATGTTCCAACCAGGGCAGAGTATACAATAGGTCTGGTCCATAGCATGACATACTTTTATAGAACCTATGACTAATGCATAGGGAATGACTTTCATTCTCTTTCTATTTTCTGTCGTGGTCGGGTCTTGAGTCTTACTCAATTTCACACCTTTGCAACACAGGCAAGAACTCTTTCTTTGACTGTTCCATTTTGAACTATTTCAAAATCTTGACAAGGTATGTACTTATTGAAAAACTTATCAAGCGTCTTGATCTATCTCAATAGATCTTGATGCTCAATATGTAAGCAGCTTCATCGAGGTCTTTCATTGAAAAACTTTTTATTCAAGTATCCTTTTATGCTATCCAGAAATTCTATATCATTTCCAATCAACAATATGTCTTGCACATATAATATCAGAAATGCTACACAGGTCCCACTCACTTTCTTGTAAATACAGGCCTTTCCAAAAGTCTGTATAAAACCATATGCTTTGATCAACTCATCAAAGCGTATATTCCAACTCCGAGATGCTTGCACCAGTCCATTGATGGATCATTGGAGCTTGCACATTTGGTTAGTACCTTTAGGATTAACAAAACCTTATGGTTACATCATATACAACTCTTCTTTAATAAATCCATTAAAGAACGTGGTTTTGACATCCATTTGCCAGATTTCATAACATGTGGCAATTGCTAACATGATTCGGACAGACTTAAGCATCGCTACAGTTGAGAAAATCTCATTGTAGTCAACACCTTGAATTTGTTGAAAAACATTTCGCAACAAGTCGAGCTTAGTAGATAGTAACACTACTATCAGTGTCCGTCTTCCTCTTGAAGATCCACTTATTTAACATGGCTTGCTGATCATCGAGCAAGTCAATCAAAGTCCATACTTTGTTCTCATACATGGATCCTATATCAGATTTCATGGCCTCAAGCCATTTCGTGGAATCTGGGCTCATCATCGCTTCCTCATACTTCGTAGGTTCATCATGGTCTAGTAACATGACTTCTAGGATGGGATTACCGTACCACTTTGGTGCGGATCTTATTCTGGAAGACCTACGAGGTTCGGTAGTAACTTGATCTGAAGCTTCATGATCATCATCATTAACTTCCTCATTAATCGGTGTAGGCATCACTGGAACTGATTTCTGTGATGAACTACTTTCCAATTTGGGAGAAGGTACAATTACCTTATCAAGTTCTACTTTCCTCCCACTCACTTCTTTCGAGAGAAACTCCTTCTCTAGAAAGGATCTGAATTTAGCAACGAAAATCTTGCCCTCAGATCTGTGATAGAAGGTGTACCCAACAGTTTCTTTTAGGTATTCTATGAAGACGCACTTCTCCGATTTGGGTTCGAGTTTATCAGGTTGAAAACCTTTTTCATATAAGCATCGCAACTCCAAACTTTAAGAAACGACA
>NW_025246928.1:0-2464 GCF_018294505.1 Triticum aestivum | reverse complement strand
ACGTATCACAAGCTCGTGTGTTTGATCCATGGCACATAATCGAAACAATTGGATATGTTGTTGTGGATGCACCGCAGTCTGGTTTGAGGGGTATCTACAGGCATGTATTAAGCATTCTCTTTGGTGCATGTGTTTGGGTCTATTGATGTAGAGGCCGGAGGTTATCCTTCTTTTAAAAAAAGTGTTTGGGTCTACTATATCCCATTCTAATATATATTCAAGGCTTGTCAAGTCCGTATTATGATGGATAAAATGAAGCTTCGTTTTATTGAAGAGAATTGTATGTCCGCTTGTTACCATGTTAAGTCATCCCTAGTATTGAACGTGTGTGTCCATTGAGAAAAGAAGTCAACACTTGTACATTGCTGACTCAAAATCCTGTAGCCAGCTAATGTGTGTAGTACATTTGGGAAGATGCCTGTACTTCATTAAATGCCAGCAGCTAGAGACAGGACAATACAGATTTAGCCATCAATTATTGATAATAAAGAAACGACAAAAAATTTGACAAAAGATGGCATCCAGATGTAACTAGATGACAGTAGATCGATGAACTATCGTCCATTGTTTAATGCTTTCACTTGAACGGATCGACAGAGCTCATCATCTCAGTACAGGAACGGGAAGCCGGCGTTCGTCTCCAGCCCAGCAGGGATCTCAGGTGACGGAGGCATCCCCATCTCATCGTCAAACCCTGGCAGGTGAGGAATCACCATCTGCATCTCCTCCATATCCATCCCCGCGGCGAACACCAGCGGTGGAGGCATCTCCTGCATATCCATCCCGGTGGTGACTGCCTATGCCAGAGGCAGCTCCATCAACATCTGCTGCTACATATTTATCTCGGTGGCGAACAGCTCAGGCGGAGGCAGCGTCGCCATCAACATCTGATGCTCCTGCTGATACCGAGCCCCAAAGTACTGCCACTGATCATGAAGAGCTGCAGCGGCAGCGGTGGGGCCACCTCCTCCATGCGGCTCACGTCGACGGGCAAGAGAATCAGGTTGCGCATTCGGAGACGACGTCCTTCACCCGCATCAGCGCGGCAAAGAAGGCTACCAAGTCCTCGTCCCCTATGTTGCGCACGTTCGGGTCGACCTAAGCCGCTATTGGCTCCCCCGCGTCACACTCCTTCGCTGTGACCTCCTCGCGCTCGGTCTGCTTCTTCACCTCGACCAGGTCCGTGCGCAGCTCGTCGAACTCCTGGTGCAGCTTCTCCATCTTCTGATCTTCACTGGCAGCACCCTCCTCCCCCGCACCCTCCCCCACCAGGAAGCGTTCCACGACGGTGTCGACGGAGGGGTGGCTTAAGGAGAAGGCATTGCCGCCGGCCGAGAAGGTGAGAGCGGCCACCTGGGTGCCGGTCAGGACCGCCAGATTGCTCGCCTTGCTGAAGAACCCCACGTGGCCCTTGGAGAATCAGACGTGCGGGGCATCATCCTGCTCGATCCGTCGGATGAAGGTCTTCTTCCGGCCGCTGCCCCCCCCCCCATTGGGCCCTGCCATTACTTGCTCGCTCTGTGGCTAAGCTCAAAGAAAGGGAAGGAGAGGACTTTATATAGCAATCAGGACTGAGCTACGTGCGTTAAGTGTGGTGATAGGCCATGAGATTCGATTCGGTATTTGCTAAGCTATATGTCAAAGGATAACTACATACTCTATCGCGCAACAACGACGTGCTTCCGTTTTTTGAGAAACTGTTAGTCGGGTGCATCCCAGATTTTTTTTTGAAAATAGAGAAGGGCAGCGGACCGGGGCAGCCGCCGGGGCCGGATCTAGACGGTGGGTGGGGCTCAAGGAGTTTGGTCCGGCACTGAGCAAGCAAGCACCGAAGCGGAAGCTTCTTGTCCCTTGGAGACCAATGCCAAAAATTGAGAAGGCAGCGCCACTGAAGCTCCAGGGCATGGAGGGGGGAAGCGCGCTCTAGGGCGCCGGCAGTCCTGGACTTCCGACATGGGGAGGGAGGTGAGTGGGGAAGGGTGGAGGGATATTATACCGGAGGAGGGGAGCAGAGATACGGTGGAGGCGATAGACGATCTAGATTTCCGAGAGACGAATGGGCAGAGTATGTTCTCGTTTGGTCTCTTGGCAACCATGGATGGATTGGTTTTTTTTTTATTCAACAAGGGAACCAACCCTACCTTCTTAACCTACGGGGATTCCGTTACCCAACCACATAGTGTGGTTAGCTTCTACAAACAAGTTAAGTTGATGAGTGGGGGTTTGGTGGGTAGGGTACGGTGGAATACTCTACAAGACTTCGATGATAAGTAAAGGCGTATCTAGAGGTCCCCTCGGAATAGGGCCCAAGGAAATTTTTAGGGGATAGGGCAGAAAAAAGAGGACCGATTAGCCCCCATACTAGGAGGCACACATAACACATTCCTCCTTGACAGCCCATCCTCGATGGGTGTGCTTTGGACCATGAAAAACTGGTCCTATAATTTCAACCTTGCGTGAGCCG
>NW_025246927.1:0-2464 GCF_018294505.1 Triticum aestivum | reverse complement strand
GCGGGTCGGCTGTTCGGGGGATATGGGGCGCTGAGGGAGTCCTGGACTAGGGGGTGTCCGGATAGCCGAACTATCGTCACGGCCGGACTCCAAGACTATGAAGATACAAGATTGAAGACTTCGTCACATGTCCGGATGGGACTTTCCTTGGCGTGGAAGGCAAGCTTGGCGATACGGATATGTAGATCTCCTACCATTGTAACCGACTCTGTGTAACCCTAACCTATCCGTGTCTATATAAACCGGAGGGTTTTAGTCCGTAGGACGAACAACAATCATACCATAGGCTAGCTTCTAGGGTTTAGCCTCCTTAATCTCGTGGTAGATCTACTCTTCTACTACCCATATCATCAATATTAATCAAACAGGAGTAGGGTATTACCTCCATCGAGAGGGCCCGAACCTGGGTAAAAACATCGTGTCCCTTGTCTCCTGTTACCATCCGCCTAGACGCACAGTTCGGGACCCCCTACCCGAGATCCGCCGGTTTTGACACTGATATTGGTGCTTTCATTGAGAGTTCCTCTGTGTCGTCACCTATAGGCCCGATGGCTCCTTCATCATCAACAACGACGCGGTCCAGGGTGAGACTTCTCTCCCGGGACAGATCTTCGTTCGGCGGCTTTGCACTGCGGGCCAATTCGCTTGGCCATCTGGAGCAGATCGAAAGCTACGCCCCTAGCCATCAGGTCAGATTTGGAAGTTTGAACTATACGGCCGATCTCTGCGGAGATTTGATCTTCGACGGCTTCGAGCCGCAGCCGAGCGTGCCGCACTGTCTCGATGGGCATGATCTAGCTCTGCAGCTGAACAGTGCCCTGGAGGCCGCACCAACATCCGCTCCGACCCTTAATCCGGAGCCGGATTCCCCGATCGAGGACGAGTGGTTGGACACCGCCTCGGGGGCTACGATCTCTACGGCGATTGAGCCGAACTCCATCCCTGTCCTTTGCGAAGACCGTGACTCCCAGATGCTGGACTCCTCTCCGGACTCCGAACCCTCCGCACCCCTGCCAATCGAATCCGATCGGGCGCCGGTCATGGAGTTCACTGCCGCGGACATCTTTCAGCACTCGCCCTTTGGCGACATCCTGAATTCACTAAAGTCTCTCTCTTTATCCGGAGAGCCATGGCCGGACTACCGTCAGGAAGGTTGGGATGCGGACGACGAAGAAATTCAATGCCCACCCACCACCCACTTCGTAGCCACTGTCGAAAGCGTACACGACGTGCTCGATTTCGACTCCGAAGACATCCACGGTATGGACGACGATGTAGGGGACAACCATGAACCAGCGCCTATAGGATGCTGGACAACCACCTCATCCCATGATGTATACATGGTGGATACACCTAAAGGAAATGAAGACGAGGAACAACGGGATGCTACGAAGGATAAATCCCTCGAAAAGCAGTCAAAACGGCAACGTAGACGCCGAACCAAGTCCCGCCTCAACAGAGACCCAGCCATAGAGCAGGGCGAACCGGTGGACGATGAACATGCTATCGAGAAATCGTCCGAACAAGACAACTTGGATAAACAACCCGTCCCCAGCGAAGACAACAGTCCGGACAATCTCACGCCGAACAAATTGTTGGAGCAAAATAACCTCCACAAAAGGCTCGTCGCCACTGCGCGTAGCCTGAAAAAGCAGAAGCGGAAGCTCAAAACAGCGGAAGATGCACTCAGAATCAGATGGAGCAAAGTATTCAATACCGCAGACAAATACGGCGACAGTCGCCGAACAAAGAGCTACCCAAAGAGAAAGCTACTGCCCGAATTTGACGAGGAGGCCTTAGAGCCCCCACAATCAAAAAGTAAGAAGGCCACCCGGTCGGATGGACGACCCCACGGCAAAAAGAGAGCGGCAAATGGCGCCGCACACAAGCCGGTATGCGATCCGCATAAGGATTCACATCAAAAGGATGGCCCAGTTAGGTCCATCTACGGGCCAAGAAAGCAAGCTCTTCAAAGCAATGCAACATGCCAAATATCCGAACATCACGGCACACCCAAATATAGGGGCGCCGCACACCCCCTGTGTTTCACCGATGAGGTGTTGGATCACGAATTCCCAGCGGGATTCAAACCCGTAAACATAGAGGCATACGACGGAACAACAGACCCTGGAGTCTGGATTGAGGACTATATCCTCTACATACACATGGCTAGAGGAGATGATCTCCACGCCATAAAATACTTACCCCTCAAGCTCAAAGGGCAAGCCCGGCATTGGCTCAAAGGCCTCCCAGAAAATACCATTGGAAGTTGGGAAGAGCTCGAGGATACTTTTCGGGCAAATTTTCAAGGGACTTATGTCCATCCTCCGGATGCAGACGATTTAAGTCATATAACTCAACAACCCGGAGAGTCAGCCCGCAAATTCTGGAACAGGTTCCTCACCAAAAAGAACCAAATAGTCGACTGTCCGGACGCCGAAGCCTTAGCAGTTTTCACACACAA
>NW_025246926.1:0-2464 GCF_018294505.1 Triticum aestivum | reverse complement strand
GCTCTAAGCGGCATAAGTCTTTAAGGACTCGCAAAACCTCTCGGACAGCGACCGGCTCTCGCCTCATCATGACAGTCAGTTTTAGATTTCTCCACTGAGGTGTTAACCCAGCTCAACTGGGGTGCAATCGCAGTGGTTCTCCCAGTGCTACCTTAGCCGATATAACGGAATGTAAGGTACCAAAACATGGGAGCCGGGCAAACCCAACTATTGACCCAAGACATGATTCGGAGCCGATGCATATAATGCTATAAGTTCGGGGTGCCGCACTTGTGAAAGTGTCCGGACTTATCACACAATGATGCGGGAAACATAAGCCACTGGTGTGTTTTAACCGTACCAAGGTGTACAGATGCGACATGTCGTAATTTAACATATGTATGAAAAAGAAATGCAATTATAAGCAAAAAGGTGCTGCATTATTTTATTCAATAAGTGTTGCTATGAATGCAGAACGATACAAATAGTGCGATAAGCAAGGGATGGGACTGTTAAACATGTCCCCCTCCAGGGGTAGGCTGTGGATTGGTGTATAAAAATGCTCGTAATGGAGACCACCTATATGTTCGTTGTAGCCTTTATCCTTCCCTAGCTGTTGCATCGTGAGTTCGGCAGGTCTGCTGCCGGACAAGGCCTCTGACGAACGCAGTCCTGTGGGTAAAAAAGAGAAAAGGTAAAAAGAAAAAAAGAACGACACACTTGAGAGCCCCTTGTGTGGTTGAGCCACAGTCTGGGCTTATTGTGGTCGTGCCCCTCCTCCCATGCCCATGGTATCTTCAGAGCGTAATGGTGTACGCGAAGGACCTGTTTTGACTTTTTGCAGGGGCTGGGGTTGGGGCCGCACTACTACGCGTGCTCGGAACGTGCCAGGTGGTCTTGTTGTAGGTTACTCCGGGCGCGCTTAGCTATGTCCGGCCGCTTAACGGCCGAACTCGAGAATTGCCTTAATAGGCTGCACTGTACTTCTGCCACGAGAGCCGCTGTATGTTCCTCCGTTCGGAGAGAACGTTCAGTGTTTCCGTTGACCGTGATGACTCCTCGAGGGCCTGGCACCTTGAGCTTGAGGTATGCGTAGTGCGGCACCGTGTTGAACTTTGCAAACGCGGTACGTCCGAGCAAGGCATGATAGCCGCTGCGGAACAGGACTATGTTGAAGATTAACTCCTCGCTTCGGAAGTTATCCGGGGATCCGAAGACCACTTCCAGTGTAACTGAGCCTGTACAATTGGCTTCCACACCTGGTATGACGCCTTTAAAGGTCATCTTGGTAGGTTTAATCCTTGAGGGGTCTATGCCGATTTTGCGCACTGTATCCTGATATAGCAGGTTCAGGCTGCTGTCGCCGTCCATCAGGACTCTGGTGAGGTGAAATCCATCGACGATTGGGTCTAAGACCAATGCGGCGAATCCGCCGTGGCGGATGCTGGTGGGGTGGTCCTTTCGGTCAAAAGTGATCGGGCAAGAGGACCATGGATTGAACTTCGGGGCGACTGGCTCCATCGCGTATACATCCCTGAGTGCACGCTTCTGCTCCCTTTTGGGTATGTGCGTTGCGTATATCATGTTCACCGTCCGCACCTGTGGGGGGAAACCCTTCTGTCCTCTATTGTTCGGCGGTCGGGTCTCTTCCTCGTCATCGCTATGCGGCCCCTTGTCATTGTTTTCGGCAATTAACTTGCCTGCCTGCTTGAATACCCAACAGTCCCTATTGGTGTGGTTAGCTGGCTTTTCGGGGGTGCCGTGTATCTAGCACAAGCGGTCGAGTATTCGGTCCAAATTGGACGGACCCGGAGCAGTTCTTTTGAATGGCTTTTTCCGCTGACCGGGTTTAGAGCCTCTGAATCCGGCATTGACTGCCGTATCCTCACTATTGTCGCCGTTGATGCGGCGCTTGTTTTTGTTACGACGCGACCTGCCATTTCGGTCCTTGAAATCTGGACTGCCAGAATGTTTACTGAGGTTGTTGCTGCGTGCTAGCCAGCTATCCTCACCCGCGCAGAAGCCGGTCATGAGTGATGTGAGGGCTGCCATGGATTTCGGCTTTTCCTGTCCCAGGTGTCGGGCAAGCCACTCGTCGCGGATGTTATGTTTGAAGGCCGCGAGGGCCTCCGCATCCGGACAGTCGGCGATTTGGTTTTTCTTGGTTAAGAACCGTGTCCAGAATTGTCTGGCCGATTCGTCTGGCTGCTGAATTATGTGGCTTAGGTCATCAGCGTCTGGTGGTCGCACATACGTGCCTTGGAAGTTATCGAGGAATGCGGCTTCCAGGTCTTCCCAACTCCCAATTGACTCTGCTGGCAAGCTGTTAAGCCAATGGCGGGCTGGTCCTTTAAGCTTGAGGGGGAGATATTTGATGTTGTGAAGATCGTCACCGCGGGCCATGTGGATGTGAAGAAGATAGTCTTTGATCCAAACCGCGGGGTCTGTTGTGCCATCGTAAGATTCGATATTCACGGGTTTAAAC
>NW_025246925.1:0-2464 GCF_018294505.1 Triticum aestivum | reverse complement strand
TTGAGGTGTCATGATCTGGATGTATCGCGGGCTTTGTTAATATAGTCAGATCATATGGTGTTTCCCCTCTCTATCTTGTTGTGATGAATTGAGTTTTTCCCTTTGAGGTTTCGTTGTTATCGGATTGAATACTTTTATGGATTTGAGAGCACTTCATATATGTCTTGCACATGAATACTCGTGGTGGCAATGGGGTATCATATTGATTCACTTGTTATATGTTTTGGCACTCAACTCGCGGATTCCAGAGGTGACATTGGCGTAATCTATGCATAGGGGTTGATGCATGTTCTTGTCTTTGTTTCTCCGGTAGAAATCTTGGGGCACTCTTTGAGGTTCTTTGTGTTGGATTGAATATTATGAATCTGTATTTGCTTTGGTGTTATTTTAGTATGAACTCTTGGTTATATTGATCGGAAAGAATAACTTTCAGGTGGTTTCATACCCTACAAACAATTTCTTCTTATGTTCTCCACTAGATAGGAACTTTGGAGTGATTCTTCATCGCACTTTGAGGGGTGGTTATATGATCCAATTATATTAACATTGTTGGGAGATTGCACTAGCGAAAGTACGGACCCTAGGCCTCATTTTCAAGCATTGCAATACCGTTTTTGTGCCCGTTTACTACTTGCTACCTTGCTGTTTTTATTTATTCAGATTATAAAAATATATTTCTGCCATCAATATTACACTTTTATCACCATCTCCTCGCCGAACTAATGCACCTATACAATTTGCCATTGTATTGGGTGTGTTGGGGACACAAGAGATTTCTTGTATTTGATTGCAGGGTTGTTTGAGAGAGACCATCTTCATCCTACGCCTCCCACGGATTGATAAACCTTAGGTCATCCACTTGAGGGAAAATTGCTATTGTCGTACAAAACTCTGCGCTTGGAGGCCCAACACGTGTCTACAAGAATAAAGTTGCATAGTAGACATCAGCCCCCATGCAAGACATAGCCAACCGGTGTTGGGTTGCCTCTCAATGAATAATGAGCTTTGCTACCGTGCGCGCGGCGCGTAGAACCATTCGAGACGTGGTGAGTGGAGCCGGTTGGTTGGCTGTGGATGAACATTTCCCGGTGGGGATTGGATGAACAGGACCCTATGGTAGTAGGCCATTGCCGCTGGATGAACATGACCTCGAGGAGGCCGTCGCAGCCCAGATGGTTGGGGTGGATGAACAGGACCCCGTGGAGGCTCTATGAACAATAGCCAATGGAGGCTGGATGAACAATAGCCCATGGAGGCAGGAGAAGGTCGACGATGGATGAACAATAGCCCGTGGATACCGGAGCGAGGTAGTAGACGGTGGTTGAACAGGACCCGTTTCATCGTAGGCGCTCCAACACAATTCTGTTTCCTCCGTTTTGTGGTATGCCACACCCTTCCAGATCAATAGGACCCCGTTTCGACCGTAGGCACTCGAACAAAAGTCTGTTTCCTCCGTTTTGCGCTACGCCAGACCCTTCCCGATGAACAAGACCCGCGTCAACCATACACGGTCGAACAGAAGGCATGTTTCCTCCATTCTACGGTACGCCAGACCTTGTATCGGCTGGCTCCCGATGAACACGATGTATTCCGACCTAGTTGGTTGCCTCCCGATGAACACGATGTTGTTTCCTTTGTTCCAACCCAGCCGACTGGGTACCGATTAACAGGACAACGTTGTTGTACGCGTTCGATACCACGCCCATATGTATGTACGTAGCCGTATTTACTTTCTTGCAGCGTGGCTGTACATATGTGTACACATTATAGACAGGACTACGTGACATGCTACGACTGCACCTCTACTATGGCACGTGTCACACCTTACTCGGCCATAGTTCATCGCTGTAGAGAGACCGATCGACCAGTATGTACGTACACGTTCATGACCAGACAGACAACACTACGTACACTTCGACCGGGTGGGTCCCAGCTGTTCCTTGCGTGCAAAGATATAACTAGTGGGTCCCACCTGTCAGAGGGAAGAATCTTTTTCCCATAGTATGGACGCACTTCCTTGCGTGCGAAGATGTAGCTGCTGGGTCCCATCTGTCAGGGGGGGAACATTTTTTCGCAAAATATAGAGTCCCTTCAGGTGTGTCCTTGCTGTTAGGTGGAGGAATAAGTGTTTTACAAGTAATAAGAGGCACTTCCTTGCTGCAGATGTGGACCCAACTGTCAGCCTGTCCATGTACAGTACTCTTCCGATGGAAGTCATTCCTTGACAATGTGGACCACGCCGCGCCGAGAGCACCAAAGCGGTGGATGACGGCATGACCTAGGAAGGGGACGCTGCGGAGCCAGGCAAGACGCGATAGTGGATGCCCACGCTGACAGGAGTACGAGGGTTGACTGGTTCGGCTGTAGTGTGAGCCTGTCGTCGCTGGTAAAATAACAAGGGTTGTGGGTGACTAGAGGGATGGCCTGGCCAGCGGTTGGAGTAGGAGGGGGCGGTGAGGTCTGC
>NW_025246924.1:0-2464 GCF_018294505.1 Triticum aestivum | reverse complement strand
GTTTAAACCCGTGAATATCGAATCTTACGATGGCACAACAGACCCCGCGGTTTGGATCAAAGACTATCTTCTTCACATCCACATGGCCCGCGGTGACGATCTTCACAACATCAAATATCTCCCCCTCAAGCTTAAAGGACCAGCCCGCCATTGGCTTAACAGCTTGCCAGCAGAGTCAATTGGGAGTTGGGAAGACCTGGAAGCCGCATTCCTCGATAACTTCCAAGGCACGTATGTGCGACCACCAGACGCTGATGACCTAAGCCACATAATTCAGCAGCCAGACGAATCGGCCAGACAATTCTGGACACGGTTCTTAACCAAGAAAAACCAAATCGCCGACTGTCCGGATGCGGAGGCCCTCGCGGCCTTCAAACATAACATCCGCGACGAGTGGCTTGCCCGACACCTGGGACAGGAAAAGCCGAAATCCATGGCAGCCCTCACATCACTCATGACCGGCTTCTGCGCGGGTGAGGATAGCTGGCTAGCACGCAGCAACAACCTCAGTAAACATTCTGGCAGTCCAGATTTCAAGGACCGAAATGGCAGGTCGCGTCGTAACAAAAACAAGCGCCGCATCAACGGCGACAATAGTGAGGATACGGCAGTCAATGCCGGATTCAGAGGCTCTAAACCCGGTCAGCGGAAAAAGCCATTCAAAAGAACTGCTCCGGGTCCGTCCAATTTGGACCGAATACTCGACCGCTTGTGCTAGATACACGGCACCCCCGAAAAGCCAGCTAACCACACCAATAGGGACTGTTGGGTATTCAAGCAGGCAGGCAAGTTAATTGCCGAAAACAATGACAAGGGGCCGCATAGCGATGACAAGGAAGAGACCCGACCGCCGAACAATAGAGGACAGAAGGGTTTCCCCCCACAGGTGCGGACGGTGAACATGATATACGCAACGCACATACCCAAAAGGGAGCAGAAGCGTGCACTCAGGGATGTATACGCGATGGAGCCAGTCGCCCCGAAGTTCAATCCATGGTCCTCTTGCCCGATCACTTTTGACCGAAAGGACCACCCCACCAGCATCCGCCACGGCGGATTCGCCGCATTGGTCTTAGACCCAATCGTCGATGGATTTCACCTCACCAGAGTCCTGATGGACGGCGACAGCAGCCTGAACTTGCTATATCAGGATACAGTGCGCAAAATCGGCATAGACCCCTCAAGGATTAAACCTACCAAGATGACCTTTAAAGGCGTCATACCAGGTGTGGAAGCCAATTGTACAGGCTCAGTTACACTGGAAGTGGTCTTCGGATCCCCGGATAACTTCCGAAGCGAGGAGTTAATCTTCAACATAGTCCTGTTCCGCAGCGGCTATCATGCCTTGCTCGGACGTACCGCGTTTGCAAAGTTCAACACGGTGCCGCACTACGCATACCTCAAGCTCAAGGTGCCAGGCCCTCGAGGAGTCATCACGGTCAACGGAAACACTGAACGTTCTCTCCGAACGGAGGAACATACAGCGGCTCTCGTGGCAGAAGTACAGTGCAGCCTATTAAGGCAATTCTCGAGTTCGGCCGTTAAGCGGCCGGACATAGCTAAGCGCGCCCGGAGTAACCTACAACAAGACCACCTGGCACGTTCCGAGCACGCGTAGTAGTGCGGCCCCAACCCCAGCCCCTGCAAAAAGTCAAAACAGGTCCTTCGCGTACACCATTACGCTCTGAAGATACCATGGGCATGGGAGGAGGGGCACGACCACAATAAGCCCAGACTGTGGCTCAACCACACAAGGGGCTCTCAAGTGTGTCGTTCTTTTTTTCTTTTTACCTTTTCTCTTTTTTACCCACAGGACTGCGTTCGTCAGAGGCCTTGTCCGGCAGCAGACCTGCCGAACTCACGATGCAACAGCTAGGGAAGGATAAAGGCTACAACGAACATATAGGTGGTCTCCATTACGAGCATTTTTATACACCAATCCACAGCCTACCCCTGGAGGGGGACATGTTTAACAGTCCCATCCCTTGCTTATCGCACTATTTGTATCGTTCTGCATTCATAGCAACACTTATTGAATAAAATAATGCAGCACCTTTTTGCTTATAATTGCATTTCTTTTTCATACATATGTTAAATTACGACATGTCGCATCTGTACACCTTGGTACGGTTAAAACACACCAGTGGCTTATGTTTCCCGCATCATTGTGTGATAAGTCCGGACACTTTCACAAGTGCGGCACCCCGAACTTATAGCATTATATGCATCGGCTCCGAATCATGTCTTGGGTCAATAGTTGGGTTTGCCCGGCTCCCATGTTTTGGTACCTTACATTCCGTTATATCGGCTAAGGTAGCACTGGGAGAACCACTGCGATTGCACCCCAGTTGAGCTGGGTTAACACCTCAGTGGAGAAATCTAAAACTGACTGTCATGATGAGGCGAGAGCCGGTCGCTGTCCGAGAGGTTTTGCGAGTCCTTAAAGACTTATGCCGCTTAGAGC
>NW_025246923.1:0-2464 GCF_018294505.1 Triticum aestivum | reverse complement strand
GATTGTTGAACCCCGGGGTGCGTTTATGTGTCCGTCGTCAACACTCATAGTTTTGGCCAAATCTGACCTGTTTCGTGGACTATTACTCGCCATTTTGGGTCCCGAAGCGATTTCCATAGTTGTTAACCCCAAGATGTGCTTACGTGTTGGTCATCAACACTCGTAGTTTTGGCCAATTCTGGCCCGTTTCATGGACTATTACTCACCGTTTTGGGGTCCCAAAGCGATTTCCATGGTTGTCGAACTCCAAGGTGCGCTTACGTGTCGGTCATCAACAATCACAGTTTGGGCCGGTTCTGGCCCATTTCTTGGACTATTACTCTATTTTGGGGTCTCGGAGTCATTTCCACGATTGACGAACCCCGGGGTGCGTTTACGTGTCGGTCATCAACAATCACATATTCGGCCGATTCTAGTCCGTTTCGTGCACTATTACTCAGTGTTTTGGGGACCCAGAGCAATTTCCATGATTGATCAACCCCGGGGTGCGTTTATGTGTACGTCATCAACACTCACAATTTTGGCCAATTCTGACCTGCTTCGCGGACTATTACTCACCGTTTTAGGGTCCCATAGCGATTTCCATAGATGTTGAACCCCAAGATGTGCTTACGTGTTGGTCATCAACACTTGCAGTTTTGGCCGATTCTGGCCCGTTCCATGGACTATTACTCACCGCTGTGGGGTCCCAAAGTGATTTCCATGGTTGTCGAACTCCAAGGTGCGCTTACGTGTCGGTCATCAACAATCACAGTTTGGGCCGATTCTGGCCCGTTTCTTGGACTATTACTCTATTTTGGGGTCTCGGAGTCATTTCCACGATTGATGAACCCCGGGATGCGTTTACGTGTCGGTCATCAACACTCACATATTCGGGCAATTCTATTCCGTTTCGTACACTATTACTCAACATTTTGGGGACCCAGAGCGATTTCCACGATTGTTGAACCCCGGGGTGCGTTTATGTGTCCGTCGTCAACACTCATAGTTTTGGCCAAATCTGACCTGTTTCGTGGACTATTACTCGCCATTTTGGGTCCCGAAGCGATTTCCATAGTTGTTAACCCCAAGATGTGCTTACGTGTTGGTCATCAACACTCGTAGTTTTGGCCAATTCTGGCCCGTTTCATGGACTATTACTCACCGTTTTGGGGTCCCAAAGCGATTTCCATGGTTGTCGAACTCCAAGGTGCGCTTACGTGTCGGTCATCAACAATCACAGTTTGGTCCGGTTCTGGCCCATTTCTTGGACTATTACTCTATTTTGGGGTCTCAGAGTCATTTCCACGATTGACGAACCCCGGGGTGCGTTTACGTGTCGGTCATCAACACTCACATATTCGGGCAATTCTAATCCGTTTCGTACACTATTACTCAACGTTTTGGGGACCCAGAGCGATTTCCACGATTGATGAACCCCGGGGTGCGTTTATGTGTCCGTCGTCAACACTCACAGTTTTGGCCAATTCTGACCTGTTTTGCGGACTATTACTCTCCGTTTTAGGGTCCCATAGCGATTTCCATAATTGTTGAACCCCAAGATGTGCTTACCTGTTGGTCATCAACACTCGCAGTTTTGGACGATTCTGGCCCGTTCCATGGACTATTACTCACCGCTGTGAGGTCCCAAAGTGATTTCCATGGTTGTCGAACTCCAAGGTGCGCTTACGTGTCGGTCATCAACAATCACAGTTTGGGCTGATTCTGGCCCGTTTCTTGGACTATTACTCTATTTTGGGGTCTCGGAGTCATTTCCACGATTGATGAACCCCGGGATGCGTTTACGTGTCGGTCATCAACACTCACATATTCGGGCAATTCTATTCCGTTTCGTACACTATTACTCAACATTTTGGGGACCCAGAGCGATTTCCACGATTGTTGAACCCCGGGGTGCGTTTATGTGTCCGTCGTCAACACTCATAGTTTTGGCCAAATCTGACCTGTTTCGTGGACTATTACTCGCCATTTTGGGTCCCGAAGCGATTTCCATAGTTGTTAACCCCAAGATGTGCTTACGTGTTGGTCATCAACACTCGCAGTTTTGGCCGATTCTGGCCCGTTTCATGGACTATTACTCACCGTTTTGGGGTCCCAAAGCAATTTCCATGGTTGTCGAACTCCAAGGTGCGCTTACGTGTCGGTCATCAACAATCACAGTTTGGGCCGGTTCTGGCCCATTTCTTGGACTATTACTCTATTTTGGGGTCTCGGAGTCAATTCCACGATTGACGAACCCCGGGGTGCGTTTACGTGTCGGTCATCAACAATCACATATTCGGCCGATTCTAGTCCGTTTCGTGCACTATTACTCAGTGTTTTGGGGACCCAGAGCAATTTCCATGATTGATCAACCCCGGGGTGCGTTTATGTGTACGTCATCAACACTCACAATTTTGGCCAATTCTGACCTGTTTCGCGGACTATTACTCACCGTTTTAGGGTCCCATAGCGATTTCCATAG
>NW_025246922.1:0-2464 GCF_018294505.1 Triticum aestivum | reverse complement strand
TTAGCTTCTTATGCTAATGGTAGATATGATTATTATGATGTGGAATGAATAGAAGAATTTGATGCTTTTAAGGGTGCTTCTAAAATTGAATCTTTGTTTTTAAAGTATGAAGCTTTTGATGATGATGTTTATAGACCTGAATTTTTTTTATCCTTAAATATTGCTATGATAATTACAAATACAATTCCGATATTGATGAATTTATTGAGAAAATCTCCGCTGTCCAAGAAGAGAATAATATTTTGCAGGAGTCTATGGAAGAAGAAATTGATGAAACTGTGAGCTCATTGGATGAAAAAGATGATGAGGAGAGCGAAGAACAAAAGAAGGAAGATAGGATTAGCTACCCATACCCACCTTCTAATGAGAGTAACTCTTAAACTCATACATTGTTTAATTTCCCTTCGTTCTTACCGAAGGATGAATGCTATGATAATTGCTATGATCCCGTTGATTCGTTTGAAATATCCCTTTTTGATGAACTTGATCCTTGCTATGCTTGTGGAAAAGATGCCAATACGAATTATGCTTATGGAGATGAACTTGCTATTGTTCCTTATGTTAAGAATGAAATTGTTGCTATTGCACCCACACATGAGAGTCCTATTATCCTTTTGAATTCTCTAAACTACACTATATCGGAGAAGTTTGCTCTTGTTAAGGATTATGTTGATGGGTTGCATTTTGCTACTACACATGATGATTTTGATGAATACAATATGCATGTGCTTGCTGCTACTACTTGCAATTACGAGAGAGGAACTATATCTCCACCTCTCTATGTTTCCAACATGATAAAATTGCAAGAAACTTCTTATGCTATGTATTGGGCTTTACTTGATGTGCATGAATTATTCTTGTATGACATGCCGATGCATAGAAAGAGAGTTATACTTGTATAATATATGTTGCTTTATGCTCATTAATAAATGCCAAATCATTGCTAATTCAAATTGGCTTTGATATACCTTGGGATCCGGGTGGATCCATTACATGAGCACTTTATTGCCTAACTTAAAGGCTTTAAAGAAAGTGCTACCAGGGAGATAACCCGGAAGTTTTAGAGAGTCATTTATTCCTGTTGAGTGCTTTTATAAAGTTCAAAAAAATATAGAGGAGAACTTAAAGCTTCACAAAAAGAAAAGTGAAAGTGAGATAGACGAGCACCGTGGAAGCGGGAGCATGCCTTGAACTTTGTTCATGCCCTTGGAAACTTTGTGAATCTTGAATTGCAGAAACTTTTCAACAAAAATAATTATCCCTTTGTACAATTCCATTTTATTATAAAATAATGTCCCAATATTTTTCTTTAGGATGTTTAGATTGCTTGTTGGTTTGTGTAGTGCAAAACAGAAACTTTGGCTGTAGTGCGCAATTTTACATTTTTATTGGAATGTTGAAAGCTTCTAAAACGTTTTGAAAAGTCTTGCTATACAAAATATTTTTTCCTAATTTTTTCAATTTTTTGGAGTACCAGGAGTATGGTGAATTTTCATATTACTACAGACTATCCTGTTTAAGACATATTCTATTTTTGATGCATTGTTTTGCTTGTTTTGATGAAACTATCGATTCTATCGGTAGTATAAGCCATGGAAAAGATATATTATAGTAGCTACAATGAAAAAACAAAATATGAATTGGTTTTCAACAGTACTTAGAGTAGTGATTTTCTTTATTATACTAACGGACCTTACTAAGCTTTCTGTTGAGTTTTGTGTGGATGAAGTGATCAAAGATCGAGGAGGTCTCGGTATGAGGAGGAGGAGAGGCAAGAGATCAAGCTTGGGGATTCCCAAGGCACCCAAGTAAATATTCAAGGAGACTCAAGCATCTAAGCTTGGGGATGCCCCAGAAGGCATCCCATCTTTCTTCAACAAGTATCGGTTTGTTTTCGTCTTTTTTTCGTTCATGTGATATGTGCAAATCTTGGAGCGTCTTTTGTTTTTATTTTTGTTTTTTCTTTTAAGCACCATTCTGGTATGAGATATTCCATGGTTGATTTATAGAATTCTCATTGCACTTCACTTATATCTTTTGAGTGTGGCTTTATAGAATGCTTCATGTGCTTCACTTATATCATTTGAAGTTTGGATTGCCTGTTTCTCTTCACATAGAAGACCATTGTTTGAAGAATGCTCTTTAGCTTCACTTATATTTATTAGAGCATGATGTTTTGTAGAAATAATTATACTCTCATGCTTCACTTAGATCTGTATAGAGAGTGAAGATGAATTGGTCAATTGCATGGTTAGTCATAAAATCCTACATAAAACTTATGGATCACTGAATATGATATGTTTGATTCCTTGCAATAGTTTTGCAATATATAGATGGAATATGTGGGAGGTACTAGTAAATGGTTGTGTTTACTAAGAATATTGGTGTTAAGGTTTGTGATTCCCTAAGCATGCACGTATAGTCTCTCGTTATGCTATGAAGTTGGAGCATGGTTTATTATTGA
>NW_025246921.1:0-2465 GCF_018294505.1 Triticum aestivum | reverse complement strand
TTATGAGTTCTTCATCAAGTGCTACCTTACCACTGATTCCAATTTTTCACGGGCTCTGAGTTATTAAACACTCAAAGACACCGATAACTGAACCGAGTCCGCTCTACGGTTCAATAACTCTTCAGTAAGCTTCTATAAGTATGAGTTTGTACCCGATCACGCCATTCCTAGCCTGTTTGGCTATATCATTGTCGTGATGATTCTAACTGTGCTACCTGGTCCTTATTCTCGGAGCACCAATTTGCGACGATAGCTAAGCTTACGTCGATCTTCCTCGTCATATCATTTCGCCTTGAACAACAAGCTAGATTTCAAGTTTGTGTCGTACCTATGGTTCCAATAACCTCTAGCTTCATCATTCTTTTGGCTTGATGTGATCGCGGATCGATTACATCTTCGTGGAATCTCTCGACAAATGTGTCATGATCACCATCTACATTCTGATGCTCTTCCAGGATATCAATTGAATTAATGATGAGAAATACCATCCTTGCCCTCGATGATTTGTGTTGTCATCGACCTCTTTATTGCGTTCCCTCCAACAAAAACTTGTTTGTGTTCTGTGTTATACCTCGAGTTCCTTGCTACCTAGCATTTGTTCTTCTTTACCATGGAGTATTACCATCTTTTATGTCAAGAAGGTCGTGAGGATTACTCCACCTCTTAAAAATTCTTGGTATGGTGATACTTCTCACCCTCACCATTCTTTCTTGGTACCCGTGTTGTTTCTAACCGGAATACCGACAATTGAACTATGAGGTGTGAATTCAAAACTTCTAGCAACCCTATTGCTTTGAAGTAATGGTCGAGTTTCATTCAAATTCTTTTGTTCGTCAAGTCACCACTCTAACATTGATCGTGCGACCCAACCCATATTCGGGTGCACCTTTCAACCAATGTTTAATTGAGTATGTTTCCTCGAGCATACATCATTATACAATTTGATCTGACAAATGTTATCTCCTTGTTCACATAATTGTGGAAATCCATCTTGTCGGAAATCTCGATGGATTATCGCTGAGCCCATCAGCCACCTCCTCCTCTCCTTGGTTTAATGATGAACTATTGTTTCAGGAACCCACTCCCATAGTTCATTTCCTGAGAATCCTGGAATGTCATTTCGTCTATTTGTGTTGCACCTTTTATTCTCGGACATCCCGAGTCTGTGGTATCATTACACCAATCGGATCTGAATCTCGGTCAGATATGATGGTTGGGACAACTTTCCAAGAGTTAGGTTGTTGGCCCTTTGATGACCTGGTAACAGGATGTCATGCCTAGCCCCCCCCCCCTGGCTGGAGGACCTATCATTATGATTTCTTTTGCAAGGATAACCATTCCTCCTAGAGGAAGTGGTAGGACTTATTTTATAAGTTACTCCTGATGGGTCATTGGTGTATCCGAAGTTGGGCCCTTGATTGAAACACCATATCATTGCTACCTGAAGCATGTCTGTGGTACTCCATTCATCACCAAGAACATTTGAAGCACAATGCTAAATTCTCTTTATCGATTATCCAAACACCGTTGTATGGGTAATGTCATGAAATTTTTCTTCCCTTACCTAAAATGGTTTTCTACCTACTATCCTGTCATGGATATCATCTGCTTGTCCTTGGGAAGGATATACCCCTGGAAAATGTGTTTAAACACATTTTTCCTTTCCATTGATCTGGTTAAATCCGATAATCATATCTTCCTTTCCATTGTTTGGTTTAACCTTTCTTGTGATCTATGAGATCTAAGCAGTAATATTATCCTACTTTTGTAAACACCTCGGTGTACAATTCTGTCAGAAAGACCCTGTTATTTTGGTGAGGACATTCCGGTAACCACCGATGGACGAGAACTTTGCCTATTGGTCCGCCTCGTTCAACGAGCAGGAAGATGGTTCTCTTCGTCCCTGCCCTTGGTACCGACATTGTTGCCTACATAACTGTCAGGCTATCCTCTAACATGCTTGCTTACATGATTGTGCAAGACGTCACTGCCTTTCCTACTTTTAACCCACATGGTGGGCCCATAACCCACAGTTCCACAGGATCGAAACCTGACTCTCCTGCACACCCCAGTTTCCAAAGTTATTCCTCCCGCGTGGACTCGTAAGTAATTCATGAGCCACCTTTCCGATGAGATCATCAATTCTGGCATCGGACACAATAATTATCCCGTTGCTTTGAAACCACTTTCACCTTCTGACTAGGCATTGAACGATTGCCTGGCTACTTGAAACTTCTTATTGTACCTCCCAACTTTACTCTCGATGTCTTTTAAATGTTCAAACTCGATAGGTACTCATATGCTCATTCATGGGTTAATCCCAGATTATAACACTTAAAACATTCTGTCGTTGCCGACCTGCCCCGTTACCTATTCGTAAATGCGATGGAGTTCCCGAAGAAAAGAGCCGACTTCACCATGAGGACCTGAAACAGAGAAATGAAGACATCAATGAAAGGGATCAA